>NC_142928.1:193330523-193488023 GCF_046866305.1 Octopus bimaculoides
GCTGGATGCCCTTCCTAACGCCAACCACTCAGAGAGTGTAGTGGGTGCTTTTACGTGTCACCCGCACGAAAACGGCCACGCTCGAAATGGTGTCTTTTATGTGCCACCCGCACAAGCCAGTCCAGGGGCACTGGCAACGATCTCGCTCGAAAATCCTACAGGAGCCAGTCAGGCGGTACTGGCAACGGCCACGCTCAAAATGGTGCATCTCATGTGCCAACCGCACAAGAACCAGTCCAGGGGCACTGGCAACGATCTTACTTGGCTTGCCGGGTCTTCTCACGCACAGCCCATTTCCAAAGGTCTCGGTCCGTAGTCATCGCCTCGGTGAGGCCCATTAATTTTTAAAATAATGAAGAATTTAGTAAAATAACTTTCTAATTATTAAGCTGGAGTCTGGAACAATTTAGCATAAAAGTTTGATGGAACATGATAATTTAGACCACTTTAAAACAGTAAATCTGTCATAGAACTTAGGGCAGTCTGAGGCAGGTTGCTATCAAAAGGGTTGAGTCAATAAAAGACCTGTCCATTCCATTACATCTGTGAGAGCTGGGTTTTAAAGGCTACTGTCCCCATTTTAAAGATGGTAATGATTATATTGAGGGAGATTTAGCTGCTATATTTAGTAGCTTCTTCAAGGAGGTCAACGTCATTTTAACAGATTGCTTCTTTTCTCTTAAAATAAGCTGAGCTTTAAAAGATTTTGCTTTAAAAATGTTAAGGAAAACGTTTTGGCATCAACATCTAAGCATTTAAAATCAAATATTACATATGTTACTTATCTTTATATCTTTTTGTTGAATTATTCATTCAGACAATTAGATTGTAACTGCAATCTTGTGGTGCAGTATTTAATTAGTCCAGACCAATCTATACTGGTGTTTAACGAATCTAAATCTATGTAGGTGCATGTCTACTTAATTACCTCGTCAACAGTCTGTTCACATTAGCCTGGTTTGGCACCAACTACAGGTACTTTGTTTATAACAATAGAATGTTAGTCATGGCTAAAGATTACTAAAACAAAAGCTAAATCTAGATTCATGTTAATACACACTTATTCATGGTTCTTTCAGTAAATGCCAATTTTCTGGCTTAACTTTAAGTTATAATTTTATAGCCCCAAGACCAAGTCTGATTCATCTACATTTAGTATGGTAATAGCCGCATTAGCATATCACCAGATACCAAAGGGTCATATTTGAAATTTTGATGTATTATAGATTTATTTAATGTCTGTTTTTTTCTATGATATAAGTTAGACATGTATATTGTGGCAGCTGGATGCTTTTCCTGCTACTCATCTGTAACTGTTTTGCAAGTAAGATCTTCACAGATCTTCAAAAGTAGACAATTACAGAAACACACACACAAACATATACACACAACAGGCTTCCTTTAGTTTTTGTCTACTAAACAGAATTCAAGGCTGATTGTCTAGGGCTGGATGCCCTTGCTGCAACCAAGATATCCCTCCCCCCATGACTGGACATATTTTTATGGAAGAATGGAAATGAAGGACACCATTTGTATGATGGTAACTCATTTACAGATACCATGCAATGTAAAAGGTAAGGATACACACATACACAACAGAAATCTATATATATATATAAAAGACAGATTCTGTCCATTTGTGTGTTTGTTTGTCCCAAAAAATGAAAGTAAATGGTTCAAGGGCGGCAACACTAATTGTGACAAACATATGATGAACTGCATTGAGGCAAATATTCACACTGGTTGTGGTGAGTGTGACACCGTTTTCGTTACTTGCATACCAGTTGTACCATCTAATGTCTCATTCAAATTTAAGCCCTTATAGTTTCCTATCCCACTTTTTTTTTTTGCCATGAGCATTCTTAAAAGTCAGGGCCAAACACTAAAAGTTGCTGGATTGCAACTTGAAGAACAAACAGAAGTTTGCATATGAAATGCATCTTTTTTTCTACTTCAATTATTACATGTTTTTCTCTTATAGAATACACACATACAGGACAAATAAACCAAAATCTGACTGACAGCACACAACATTTGTAATTTCATTTCACTATTGCTTACTGATATTCCTTATCAAAAAAATGTCTACTAAAAAAAGACCATCAAAAAACGAACACCAAACAAACCCACGACATGCAATGCTTTTTCTGTAACTCCTATTATGCTATTGCCTAATTTGTCTCAAAAATTATGCAATGGTACAACATTAATTGTGCACAAACCTATGAGGAACTGCATATGTATATGAGTGAGTAAACGAAAGAAGGGAACTTAATTCCAATGGCCGAAGACTAGCCAGGCAGAGTACCAAAGATTCTGAATCAAACTGTTTTGATGTATATATATATATATATATATATATATATATACACACATACATATTACTAATTCATATCAAATATTAATAATACTAATATACTGTGTGGCTGTGAAGTTTGCTTTCCAACTACAGGGCTTAGGCTTAGTCCCACTACACAGGAACTTGAGCAAGTGTCTTCTACTATAGCCCAGATCAAGCAAAACCTTGTGAGTGAGCCTTGTAGATGGAACTTAAAAGAAGCCTAGCATGTAGGTATGTATTTGTGTGCTTGAGAGAGAGAGAGAGAGACAGTGTCCCCTAGCTTTTACATTATATAATAGTTGTAAACAAATTTTACTGTCATGCAAACAATGTCTATTTCCAATATTCTGTGAAAATATTTCTGGCCATAGAGAAATATTCCCTTACTTGGAAACAAGTGAGGGGCAGTGACATGAAAGGTATCCCTCTTTGGAAAATCTGCCTCAACAAATTCTGTAACACTTGCAAACATGAAAAAGCAGACATTAAAAGAGTCTGTCACTCTCTGTTTCTCTCTCTCTCTCAACATCACATGAATGTTGCATATGACATCATTCATTTCCTATATTCAGCAGAAATGTGTCTGGCCTAGGGAAATATTACTTTGCTTGGAAACAGGTTGGTAACAGGAAGAGCATCCAACCATAGAAAATCTATCTCAATAAACTGTCCAAACTATGCAAGCATGTAAAAGTGTACATTAAAACAATGATGATGATGAATATACACTAATTCATTATCAAATACAATACTAATTACAATTTCAGACATGTTCACTCTGCATGCTTTAAAGTCATTATTTTATTCAAACTTTATTAATAGCCATATTTTCAACAGACTAAAATATTCAAATACAAAATTAGAAGCAAATAAATAAGCATTTATTAAAGAATATCTCGGATTAAACACCAAGTTGAATTTTTTCTTTTTTTTTTTTTTCTTTTTTTTTCATTAAAAGGAACTGTTTTAACGAGAAGGATTGCCATCAAATTTATAAGTGAGAATTTATGAAACGAGGCGCCATTGTTGCAGACTGATTTAGCCATCAACAGTGGTTCTGAATTTTTTCTAACTTTCTTTCAACATTACATTATTCTACATTAATTTTAATTATATTCAACTCAATATCTGACAAAACTAAAGAATAAATCCTTAATCTTAATTACAGAAAAATACGATTTCTTAAAAATCAGTTCTAGACAAATAGTTCTGTTTTATGTGAGAAATATCCACCAGAAAGAAAAGCGAGACTTCGGTTTGACTTGTGCAATAAGTACCATCATTATCATTTTAACACCTTCTTTTCCATCCTAGCATGGGTCAAACTTTCTATGATCAGGTACCCTTCCTGACACCAACCCTCACCCATTTCCAATCAAAGTAACATTACCTCATGACCAGACATTTTTCACAGCAGACTGGAAACAAACGGCACCATTTGTATGATGGTGATGCTCATCCTCAATGTTGTATGATGTCAAAACAAGTAGGCACCTACAGACAACAGTCTTTTAGTTTCCAGTCACAAGTATTTGGTAGGTCCAGTGGGTATAGAAGAAGGCACATGCCCAAGGTGCCAACAGTGGGACTGATCCTAAAACTCCACAGTTGAGAGGTAAACTCCTTAACCCCACAGTCATGCCTGCACCTATGTAACAGTAAAATAAAATTTAAAACAAAGAAAACCTTCAGAATTTTTTTTTTTTTTTTACCAGTTTGAAGACTTACTGAAAGTATTGCTTGTCTAAGTTTTACTGTATTCTTCAAATGGATGTGATTTGAACAAAGGTTGCATAAAAAGAAAACCATCACTGAAATCATATCCACGTGAAGAATGCTCAAGTTAACATGAATCTTAAAGTCATTTATTCACTCACATATGCACATCTATATATATATATATATATATATATATATATATATAAACACACACACACACACACACACACACACTTCTGCTTTTTGTCAAGGTGCCAGGAAAAAAGCAATTTAATCACCTCCAGTATATTACTGGTATACATTTTATTAATTCTGAAAGCATAAAGAAGACAGAGGCAAGATTACATGAACTTCTACTCAGCCTCATGCCCTACCACATTAGATGCTGCAATACTTCTTTACCCCTCTGCATTATCTCCTCCACTTTTTCTGCACAAATATAACAACAGTGTCGCAACATGATTCAAAGCTTATTATTTGACAATATAGCAGAGAGCTGATCTTTTTTTTTCCTCAAAGGAAGCTTCATAGACAAGGCTAACCCCAGTTTAAGGCTGCAAGATGATTATTTTAGCAGCATACTTTTATAACAGTAAAGTCTCACATAAAAAAAAAAACAAAAAAGAAAGAAAATGATAAAACAAAGACATGCAAAAGGGGGAATATTTGATCTGCAAGGTTGAATCTGTTTTTCTGGGAGTTTCTCTCTTCTCCGTCTTTTTTTTTTTTTTTTTTAGGGAGGGGATCAAAGAAATTAATATTTAAGCCTCTTCTAGAATGCTATTTTTAACAACATGATTAATAATAAATTTATCTGGTTTCTCCAGTTTTAACGATAAAAACTGTGGTTTCATGTATAATGTTAACATTACATCAAGAATGGCCTTCATTATGTACACAACAAAACAATAGAATGGTGTGATGTGTGAAAGATTAAAAGAGGGATATGATAAGCAGACATTATTAGTCACAGTATTGATAAAAAAAATGCATTGATTGTTTTGTTTAAAATTACAAACTTCACTGAAAATTGAGTAAGGGAGAGAGAGAGGGAGAAAGAGAGAGCAAAGGGGAAATAGGAAGAGATAATTCAAAATTCTAATTGAATGCAGTAATTAGTAATAACCAAACTTATTTCATAAGATATGAATTAAATTATAAACCACATACCAAGAGATGATAATAATTCTCTGTTCATAAAACCAAGAGGTAAAACTTTAATCCATACACATTTCAGACTTACCTAAAAACAGAAAAGAAACAAATTTATTTAAATACTAAATTATTAAACATAACTATAAGAATTTATAATATAACAATTTACAATTACATATAACATAATATATATGATTAAAACAAATAATTATGCACAATTAAAACAAGTTATAATTATCTTAGCTTTTCTTTTGTTTCAGTCATTGGACTGCAACCATGCTGGGACACAGCCTCAAGGCTTTGGTCAAACAAATAGGCCCCAATATTTTATCTGGTCTCTTTTACCGAATTATTAAGTTACCAGAATGTAAACAAACCAATACCAGTTACCAAGCAGAACAGGACAAGGACAAACACAAACACACACACACACACACACTTGCACAGCAGGCTTCCACAGTTTTAAGACCAAATTCACTCATAAGGCATTGGCTGGCTTGAGGCAGAAAACACAGTGGGACTAAACTCAAAACCATGAGGCTGCAAAGCAGAAGCTTCTCAACCACACAGCCATGCCTGTGTATTATATATAATTATAACAAATTATGATATATATACTTGTTCAACAAATAAATTAACCACAGAAGATATACACATAGCTGAGCCATATTGAGCTACGAGACTTAAATGTGTGTATTTTTATTGTTGTATCGATGAGATTGAGATTGTCTAATCCTTGAGTATATTTGCAGCCCATTCATAAATCAATATAAATCACATGTAATGATTTCATGAAAGCCAAGGTTTTTTTTTTTTTTTGCAACATCATTTGGAATATTATCACAGAATCGTAACAGTAATAGATGGTTGACATCAATGCTTCACTGTAGCTTCTGAATAAAGAATTTTTTTTAACTCTTTCATGAATGTATTTCCTATGAGTAGATTGGCAATGTTTTTCTATTAATTTTCAATATAATGAAAATTTCAGAAAGTTTTGTCTAATAACTGCAACTTCATACATCATTAACTATCATGCTGGTATTGACAAAGTGAAGTTTCACAATATCATTTTTTATGTTAAGAGATATTAATATAAATACGAGCACTTTCTTATGGGTGGTCTCAAGCAGGTTGGTTTTAAAAGGATTAAATAGCCAATATTGGGATTTCTGACCTCAAACCATGCCAGCGTCAACTTTGCCTTTCATTCTTTCAGAATCAATAAAAAAAATAAAGGCGGTAATCAAACTGGCAGATTGGCAAAACTGTAGGAATAATCAGATACCTTGCAGTGTCAGTCCCAACACTTTGTATTCTGAGTTCAAATCCTACCATAGACTTAATCCCCCACCCAATTTAACACCAACACCTGGTGCTTTGGATGTCTTTGGTGGAATCCACTATGTTGCAGGCATTTGGACCATGTCTTTGATCTAAGGATACTTTCCTTCCTACCTCCTTCTCTCTCATTCACCAATCTCAGAGGCCCCCAAAAGGATCATGGAGACTACCCTTCACTTCCCCACAAAAAGATTATAAAAAGGAAGTGGGGGACACAGGGCTATACACCATTTTGTTATTTTGGAAGATGGTGAGAATAGCTTAACCCTTTTGTTACCATATTTCAGTTAAAATATGCTGCCTTTATTGCAGTTAATTTTGAGAATATGCAAGAAGTTATGAAAATAACCCATTAATATGCAGGTGTTTGGAAAATAAATTAGCATGAAATTTTTATGCAAGTGTTTTTTTTTTTTAATTTGGGTCACTTTAAAACAAGAAGTTTGTACTGCAGATCAAAATTCCCAAACAGGTTAGTATAAAAAAAAAAGGGTCAAGTAAAATGGATTCCACACAGCCTGAAGATGAGCTGCATGTGATTGTGTCTGCTCAACTTGCTAGAAATAAATCAAATATCCCACATGTCACCATCTTAAATACAGGAAAAAAAAAAAAAAAAAAAAACATAGCATAACAGCAGCGACATGGCTGAAAAGAGTAAAACACAGTCTGAGGAACGATATTCCTAAACAAAAATTACTGGATGGTCATGGCATAAATGAACTCAAATAGGGTAAACTTGGGGTTAAACAACAATATGAAAACCATAAACAACAATATGAAAACCATATTATAACCATCAGATTTTTCTTTAACTCACTACAAAATTAAATCAGATAGGGGTGGGGAGAGCAAAATTGCTGAAATTATAAAAACATTAGTTAGTCTTTTTAATTGCATCTGCCATCGACTGATACTTGAGATCAATAAATTAGAACCATTATTCAAAATAGTAACTCCAAATACATTGATTATTACTGTAATCAATCCATATAAATTTTATTTTTGTTTCAATACACATATTATATAATTTGTAATGCATGGCCAGCCAAATAACTATTACACCTTTTGGGTTTGAAAACCATACAAGTGGATTATCACGCCCCATTAGAAGGTGATAGAGTAATGATAATGGTATTAGGAAAGATACTATTTTAGTATCATCATCATCACCATCAGGCTATAAAATTTATTTTCATACAAATGTGTAGAAATTATTCATGAACTTGACAAATATCAAAAATTTCTAAATCTAAACAAAATATTCCCCTGGCATTTGCAACAATCAATTTCTAAAATTACATGCTTGCTGAGCCCTTCACTGTAGCGAGAAAGAAGTGAGAAAAAAATTTATTTGAAAGTAGGATTCTGTATTATTTCTGAATTCTGAAATAGGAAATCATTTAGTTCCCTTGTATTATATATTGTGTAATCATTAGTGAAGGTTTGAAGGCTTAGTGGTTAGGGTGTTAGGCCTGTGATCATTAATTTGATTCCTGAATAGGGAAGCATGTGTCCTTGAGCAAGGCACACAATTCCTCATTGCTCCAGTTTCCTTAAATGAAATGAGTACCTGCAAAGTACTGATGCAAACTCTGTCTTCTTTCCCACAGGGTCAAAAGGTTGGGAGGGCCAAGAGTGTGTCTATGTTTGTTCACAATATTAAAGAATTAGTGAAACCATCATACATAGTTACTAAATTCTCTTTTCTGAGTGTGAGTCATATACAGATTGCAATTCAGAAAAGTAAATAAAAGTAAATTTGTGTCATTCAAAAGCATAAAAATCTCTAATAATCATATTTTAGTCATCTGATAAAACAATATAAAGTGAGTTTTCATACAAGATTTATATTTCATTATGCTAGAGTAAAGATAGACATGACCATGTAGTTAAGAAGATCACTTTCCAATCACACAATGTCAGGTTCAATCTCACTGTGGCACACATTGTAAAAGTGTCTTCTACCATAGACCTAGGTCAACCAATACCTTGAGAAAGAACCAGGTAGATGAAACAGTAGGGAAATGTGTGCATTTGTGTGGTGCTTTACATGAGAAACAGCAACGAGCTACAAATGGTGTTTGATGGCATTCTCTATCAAAGAAGTCATTTACTTGCTCTACACTTTCTGAAATGAGAGGAACGAAAAGTCCCTTACTTGGAAAACAACAGAAGGATCAGCAACAGAAAGGGTATGTGGCTGCAAAACAATGTCTCAGTAATACATCACATGACTGTCAGCATGGGGCAGAGGGGAAATGGATATAAATGAATGAACAAGCCTAACATAGCACACCATACAGTAAGAGATTAAAATGAAGTGAATACACTCACCAAAATTTATTCTCATCAATAGCATTCTGTAAAAGTATTAACCCATTAATAAAACAAATCTAACTGAATCCGATAAGAAGAGAAAGATATCTTAATTAGCTCAGTAGTAATCCCCCATAGTGCTACTACCAGACTAATTAGCTCTCAAGTAATCCCCATGGTGCCTGTGCCAGTCCACACTTAGTGATAGGACTAAGGAGTTTGCAGGACTGAGCTAGTCAATATACAAAGTTTTGTATTATATTTCTGGCATTATACGTGATCAAATAGGGTGTTTAAGATGACATTCACTGCTATGGTACTTCATATCAGGTATCTTTAGCAACAATTTAGTGTTAATAGATTATGTATGCTAATACTACATAAACTAGCCAATGCAATTATTTATATGTTTAGAATTAGACATGCATACACATACACATGTATATACATACCATCAACAGCCAAATAATAGATATATATTATCTGAGAGCAGAATAAAACAGGAGATTTTGTCTTTTTATTATAACATCATAAATTATAAACACTCCATTAATTTTCAAAAGAGAATGGAAACACAAATTAGGTTAAATAACTGATTGGATACACATGGAATGCTAATGGCACTCCATTGGTTATGACAAGGGTTCCAGTTAATTCGATCAACGGAACAGCCTGCTCATGAAATTAATGTACAAGTGGCTGAGCACTCCACAGACATGCTTACTCTAAACGTAGTTATCAGGGAGATTCAGTGTAACGCAGAACGCAATAAAGCTGACCCTCTGAATTGCAAGTACAACTCGTTTTTTACTAGCTGAGTGGATTGGAGGAGCATAAAATAAAGTGTCTTGTTCAAGGACACAATGTGTCACTGGGAGCCAAACTTATGACTTTATGATCATGAGCCAAATACCTCTAACCACTAAGTCACACACTTTCGCCTGCCTGCCTGCCTGCGCGTGCGCGCACATGCATATGAAAATATATATACGCGCGCGTGCACGCACACGCGCACACACACGCACAATATCTATGAAGTAGACAAATTAATTTTGGCTAAAACACAATTACTCTTCATGCATCAACTGTACAAAAGATGGACTTATTAGGCCTGCTCTTTCAACCAATGAAAATATACCAATCTCCAAACATCCTTTTGAAATAGAAAACCATATTGTTGAAGAGGAAATACTTTCAGAGAGGAAATATTATCTGAGTCAAAATGTGGTTCACTGAATAGCAGAAGGACACTAATAATATGTTCTATTGAAACAAACAGGAATTGGTCAAAGTATGAAAGTTAACTCACTAACATTAACGACCCAGCCCTCATTCAGGGGATTCTTATTAATAAAAAAAAAAAAGGGGTGGGGGATATCTCCCACTGACATTAATACATTGTAAAAACAACCATTTTCCAAATAAACTTATGCTTTCCTGTTTTGTTATATTTTCAGTTAGTTTTGTTTTAGTATAGTTAAAACATTTGGCCCCAAATATGTGGTAACACACTATTAAATAAGCATTTTATTCCAGATTAGGTTGGTAGAAACTAAAAGAGCAGAAGTAATTGCCAGTCATCATGCAGTTGAAGTTCAGTTTCTGCTTGATAAAATTTAATCCAAACCATACAAATATTTCATAGCCAATTGATTCTTGCTGATAGATTCATTCAATAAATAAATACACCATTAAACAGCAGACATTTATGACAAATGCAGTTTTGAAAAGAAATACAGATTTATTGATGAGAGAATTGCATTGTTATGAAACATTCAGTCTACATAGTAAGATCATGTTTATTCCACCTACACACTGCTTCATCAAGCATTTTCACCCCCCCCACATCTCATTCCCTTTCACTCATCACTTGTCTATCTATGGTATTATTTGGCTGCTGTAGTAAAAGCAGCCAAATAGAAAACTAGACAAATAGAAACTGTATAGAAGTGCATCATAACAGATTGTATCCATAATTCAAAAAGCACAGCCTTGTCACAGAATGTCACTTTGGTTATACATGAGAATTACATTAGAGGTATATGTATTTCTGGAATACTCAGCCACTATTAATTCAGGAGCAAGTTATTCAGGTGACTGAATCGAAACAACATCATTAAAAAATGGATATTTACTATATTATCAGGTCATTAAGAATTAAATGTCTGATTTTCTTATGCACCAAGTTTGAGAGTTATTAACTTTAATGTCTTATCCTGACAATTCTTTGTTTTACGACACTGAAGAGTTACATCACTTTCCGAAATGAAATTCATGGTGTCTAATTATATTGTTAATTTTCTCTTGTAAATCAATTTTTGTGAACCCATGGATAGATAAAAAAATTCCTGTTGTTTATGAATATGAGTTCTGTCGTGGAACCAATGCATCCCAGACAGCTCAAAACATCAATGAGGTGTTTGGTGAAGATGTGGCAAATGAGTGCACTGTACGTCGATGGTTTGAGAAGTTCTGGTCTGGTGACTTTTCTCTTGAAAATCAACCCCGTGGTAGACCTGAGACCAAAGTGGATAATGATGAGCTCAAAACTGTAGAAGAAGCAGGTACATTGCAAACTATGTGTGAGTTAGCAGCAAGGTTTGAGGTTTCAATTCCAACTGTATTGGACCATCTGAAACAAATCAGTGAGGTAAAGAAGCTGGTCAAGTGGGTACCACACGAACTAAATGGGCATCAAATGATACATCTTGAAACTTGTTGTTCTTTGCTGTCATGGCATAAAAACAAACCATTTTTACACCGTATTGTTATGTGTGATGAAAAGTGAACTCTTTTCAACACTAGCAAGCATTCTGCATGGTGGTTGGATAGAGACGAAGTACCAAAACACAATCCAAAATAGAATATTCACCAAAAAAAGCTAATGGTGTCTATTTGGTGGTCCAGTGTTGGTGTCATCCACTACAGCTTCATGAGACCTGGTAAGTCAATTACAGTAGATGTATACATCAACCAATTGGATGAAATGATGAGTGAATTTGCAATTAAACAACCGAGATTAGTCAATAGAAACAGGCCAATTCTCTCACAAGACAACGCTCAACCACATGTTGCACAAACAACGCTACTCTAGTTACAGGAACTGAACTTGGAAGTACTCTGTCATCCACCATATTCACCTTGCATCAATTGACTATCATGTTTTCAGGCATTAGACAACTTTCATGATTTCATCACTTCTTGCTCTCTAGAATTCTTTGCTGCTGGCATAAATAAGCTACCAATAAAATGGCAAAATTGTGTTGATAATTTAGGCGCACACTTTGATTAACTGCACTGCTTTTTGTTGAGATAAAGTAAAATAAACTTTAAGTTCAAAATCAGACATTTCATTCTTAATGACCACATATCTCACATATACATACATAACTATACATACACACAAGTACAATGAGACATGTCTGCCATGGTGTTTACCAGTAGGTTCCACCACTTCTACAAAAAAAAAATAATTACAGAAAACAAATTCTATATTATATGTGGTAAATATAGTTGTGTATGTGTGTGTGTATAACAATGAGATGCCTAATACATACATCAATGAAGCCAACCTTCTATGTTCAGTAAATTTTGTGGTGCTTGAAGATATTGTAATATATATAAGTATTAGCAAGAGGTCCCTGACTTGGCTGTCCACAGCAAAATGAGTTACAGTAGGAGTGTTTGTGTGTGTGCATTTTACATTGGTTTTTCTATGCTAACATGGATTAAACAGATTATCGAAGCATTGTTTCCCTTTTCTCTAGTCAGTTAGCCTTTACCAGTTTTTCAAGTCAGAGATATCTTCAGAGGTACAACGCAAGCAGATGATTCATTTGCAAGGGAAATGACAACAATGTCAAAGCCTGTAGTTGAGCAATTTGGGGAGAAGAGCAGATGTACACATACACATACAAAGGAGAGACATACACATGCAAGCAGCACTGGTTATCTTGCAGTTTCTATCAACCAAATCCATTCTCAAGGTTTTGGTTGGCCTGAGGCTATAGAAGAAGACACCTGAGGTGTCACCCAGTGAGACAGAACCTGAAACCATGTTGGAGAGAAGTATACATCTTAACCACACAGCTACTGAATTACAGTTGGTTGTGAGAAAATAGGAATTTGTGACAGATTTTCAAAAAGCTATAAAGTAATGGTTAACTGGATCCATGTTCCAATAATTAGGTAGATTACTTCTTATCATGAAAGAAAGACTTCCTTTATACAGAGTTGAAAGATGGACATGTTAGTGCTCTAACAACATTTTTCGTTAAGTTATTGCATTTAACAGCAATTCACCAAAGTGAAAAATGACCTTTCAGTGTTTGTAGGAAAAATCAATGTACAAAACTCTTCAGAATAGCAAATCTTAACTTGCCTCTCACAAAATGAACTGTATGTTTATAATGAAACATTGTCAGGGTGTCAGAATATATCAAAAGTGAAGCACTCTTGAAATAAAAAGAAATCACTAAAACAAAAAAAAAAGCAATGAATGAGATCATAGTTTTTGTTTGTTTATTTTATTTTGTTTCCTAGGAACTAATCCAAATGGTACTTTTTATAGCGATATATCAATCTAAATTGATGTCTGATATTTACTAATGGCCTTCGACAAGGCCATTTAATTTATTCTTAGTTCAAATGTGTAATTTTGAATTTTTCTTCAATAGTTACAATTCAATGTAATTTATATATTTTAAGCACAAATACATGACTAGATTAAGCGAGGCATCAAACTCAGTCACTTGTATTCTATCCAAATTTCTTTGTCCCATAAAAGCCTTTTCTAGTTTCAACCAAATCATCTTTACACCAAGTACAGGGTCTCTTCTGAGAAGCATACGCAGGATTATATCCAAAATGTGGGGAATCTGATGAGGGAGTGTTATGAAGAATGTGACTGCACAGATTCTGCAGGGCCAGACATGTTGCAAGGCTCACAGACAACAAGTGAACCCATTCAAGTGTCAAGCAATGTACAAGAGATCAAAAGTGACCACTCAGAAGACTGCCAAGATGATAGGAGGGGTGCAATCAAGGGATGAATGGAAGCACATTGTGGCCAGTGATGTATAAGGATAGGTTGGGCAATAAAGGAAGAGATAAAAAATATCTCTGGGTCTCTAACGAATGCTAGATATAATCACTCAGCCATCTAGAAATAGCAGCCAAATCTCCCTCATGTCACACCCTACCAACATCAAAATAGTTATTAAAACAAGTATCTCAGTGATAAAATCAATAGAAGAAATTAAAAAGTGCAAGCGATTTCATAATCCCTAATTAGTAAAACAGAGATAAAAAAAACTATTGAATGTAGAAACATTACATAGACAACAATTAAAAATAGAAAAAGAAAAGAGTTTAATTTATATAACTGTTCTTTGATGTCAGCATCCACCAAGGAACAGTGAATTTACAGCATCACAAACAGAAGCTAAGAAATCAGACAGTTTCAATTCCAACAGTAGACACAGAGATCAGATATCATCAATTCAAGATCCAAATTGATAGTACCAACCCAGGTTTTCAAATCTGATCTTGAATCTGTATAGAAGCAATAAACTAGAACATGAAATAAACAGACAAAATTCCCAATTAGATTTCACATGCTTTTAATTGTTGTGGGACATAATGCAAATTATAAAATATATGCAAATGTTGAGATCCTTAACTGAGAATTTGTAAGTTGAAAAAAAAAAAAAAGTGCTAGTGTTGTTCACACACACACAAACACACACACCACTAAATATCTCCTCATCAATATCAGTTTTTAATGTCCACTTTTCCAGATGAGATTCATTGAGGCAAAATTTCTATAGCTAGATGTTCTACTTGCCATCTTTCACTTGTTCCCA
The DNA here is from genome assembly GCF_046866305.1 of Octopus bimaculoides. Classification (NCBI taxonomy): domain Eukaryota; kingdom Metazoa; phylum Mollusca; class Cephalopoda; order Octopoda; family Octopodidae; genus Octopus; species Octopus bimaculoides. Next base: position 193,345,266 of record NC_142928.1, read on the forward strand.
AACAAGGTAATATACTTCTCTCATCCTGACATGTTTTCACAAGATATTGCAAGCAAATTTCGTTGCTTTTACAACAGTGAAATTTATTTACAGTTAGTGTGAAGCATTAAAACAAGAGGAAGACACACACATGCAGACATACACAATGATAAGCTTTCCAGTTTCCATCTGGAAGGAACCTGCGGCAGAGGTAGACCCAGGAAGACATGGGATGAGGTGGTGAAGCATGACCTTCAAACGTTGGGCCCCACAGAGGCAATGACAAGAGACCGAGACCTTTAGAGATATGCTGTGATTGAAAAGACCTGGCAAGTAAAGTGAAATCGAAATCGAAGTTGTGACCAGTGTTGCCTGACTGATACCTGTGCCAGTGACACATAATAAGCACTATTCGAGTGTGGATCGATGCTAGTGTCGCCTGACTGATACCTGTGCCAGTAGCACATAATAAGCACTATTCGAGTGTGGATCGATGCTAGTGTCGCCTGACTGGCTCCCCATGCCGGTGGCATGTAAAAAGCACCATGTGAATGCAGTCGATGCCAGTGCTGCCTGACTGGCTCCTGTGCTGGTGGCATGTAGAAAGCACCATACAAATGTGGTCAATGCCAGTTCCCCCTGACTAGCTCCCATGCCAGTGGCGCATAAAAAGCACCATGCAAACATGATTGATGCCAGTGCCCCCTGACTAGCTCCCATGCTGGCGGCACATAAAAAGCACCTACTACACTCTTGGAGTGGTTGGCATTAGGAAGGGCATCCAGCTGTAGAAACCTTGCCAAATTAGATTGGAGCCTGGTGCAGCCTACTGGCTTGCCAGTCTTCAGTCAAACCATCCAACCCATGCCAGCATGGAAAGCAGACGTTAAATGAAGATGATGATGATCTACAAAGGTCACTCACAAGGTTTTGGCTGGCTTAGCATTATAACAGAATACATTCACCCAAAGTACTACACAATGGGACTGAATCTGAACCCATGTGACTGCAAAGTGAACTTCATAACCACACAGCCCTCATTATACCAAGTTTAATTACTACTTTTGAAGAGACTCGACTCATAAATAAGATGAGACTAATAACGTTGGTGATATAGAGGAAGCAATAAAAACAGTGTCAAGAACATCATCAATTACAATGATAGTGACAACATAATAAATAATTCAGTCAAAACACCTCCCAAACCAACATTAATAAAACTTGCAAAGAAACAAGATGAGATTTATCAAACTTGTCAGTCTTTAATATATTCAAATTTTATTCTGCAGTTGCTGAACTGGCTGGAATCTCTTTTGTAATCCATTCTGCATTGATTTTAAAGATCTTTTAATCATTTGAATTATATTTACTATGCCACCACAAAATACAGATTGTACCATTTTTAAAAACGCTAATTTTGTTTGGTGGAATCTTATCAGTGATCAGGTCATAGACCATCATTTGTTTTCATGCTGACATGGGTTGGACAGTTCAATGGTAGCAAGTGAGCCAAAAAACTATCCCAAGCTCCAATGTCTGCTTTGGCATGGTTTCTACAGCTGAATCCCTTTTCTAATGCCAACTTTATAAAATGTATATAGCACTGGCACCAGTGAGGTCACTAAGTACTACCAAGATTAAACCCCCTCAAATGAGTGGGGGTGGTGGTAATAGTGAGGTAGGTTGCTTTATGTCAGGTAATGAAAGGTTAAAGTATGATGGGACGGGAACAGGTGTCTTGTAGGGAAGATAGGTGGTTATTTCAGGTGGAAAAGAGACGGGAGAGAAGATGCTTCAGGGGATACCCTAATGCACAACAAAATTTAACACTACAGTTATACAACAACGTTCCTCCAAGGAGATTCCATAAAAACACTAATGTTCTACAAAGAGTGCCTTCAATGTAGAAGGCACCACCTTTCACTCACCTCAACCTTCTGCACCCAGATGTCATCCACACTCAGAATACAAATATCTTTCAGCAGTTATGCCTCATTATGAATGAGCAATGGATTTCAGAACATTCTTCAATGGGCTAACATGATAACAGTATGAAAACACAATCACCAGACCTAAAAAGTAAAAAAAACCCTTGTACCCCACTCTCTAATCACAACATCAAAAACCCTTAAAATTACTACTAATATTAAGGGTTACAATTTCTGATAACCTCTCGCAGTGACTCCATAATTGAACTGAAACAAAAGACTAGGATCCCTCTATAGGGTAAGAAAATTCTCCAGTCCCCAGTTGCTGATCCATACTAGAGTATTGCACACATATGTAAAAGAGCTCATACTGCTACTACATACAAATATTAATGACTAGACTATATGCTTATATACACAAGTATATATGTGAGCATTTACAAATGTAAGTGTGTAGACATGTCTGCGTGTGTGTTTGCATATGTAAACATATGTTTATGTACTGATAAGTGTGTCTGTTCATGTTGTATGTATGACTGTTACTCTGTTGAAGGTTGTATGTATCTATATTTACTATAAAAAAAAACAAATTGTATTTTTTTGTTGTCAAATCAGTCTAATCGAAAGATTAGTTTCTTCCCTTTCAGGATGAAGTTAAATTTGGAACATTTTCCCATTATGCAGTATTTTGGGTATTTATACCCCAAACATCACAATAACTACTGCTCCAATTTATGCAAAACTTGTTTCATTCTGTTCCTACTAACATTTTAGGGTAAACCTAATTCAAAGTATTTTCCCATTATGCACCAGTTTGGCTGGGTAACATTGCAAGCAAGCAAGCAAGATTCAAACTGACTTTTAATGTATTATAGACAGAGCAGCTCTATGCAGCCCTTTGGCTTGTTGGATCCTGTTGAACAGTGTCACCACCATCATCATTTAATGTCCATCATCTATGCTGGCATGAGTTACAATGACAAAGATGACAAAAATGATGATGAGGATGACAACAAAAATGATTTGTTAATCAGCACACTCCAGCACTCACAGTCAAGTTACTATTTCCCTTCATTTCTGCTACAACAACCTCTTCTCCTCTGATCCAGCCACCTGTAGACCCTCCACACCCAGAATCGCACTACTCCCTTCCCACTCATCCTACTTACCATGCCTCACATTTCAGAGCCTACACAAAACATTTCACCCTTACTCCTTCAAGATCTGGCTTGTTTGAAAATATAGCTAAGTACAATCACTTCAAATCTTGAATCAATATAGTGACTGCTGAATTACAGCTTGTTAATGACCTCATATATCACTTAATATCTTCTATTAAAACTTTATACAGTTTGTGTTAATATGCTTTGTAAGATATCCGCCTTTACCTGAATTTTTCTTGCAGACATTGACCGAAAGATATTCTCTTTAGTAAGTTGTAAACAAACATGTAATGGCTGCAAGTCTAGAAGCAGCAAATGTAGAATCATGAGAAATAGATTAGGCAACAAACATATGAGCCAACAGTTATCTCAAGGTTTGTTATTGTAGCTAATATGAAAATATATTCGGAAAGAAAAAACCAAAATTATAATTACTAAATTAATTGATGTACAGAAATCAAAAGCTTTTTAGCAAAATTGTTTTAAAAAAATATAAGCAGTGTAACAGTATTAAACAATCTGTAATTTAAATCTTGAATTCAGATTCCAACCAATATCAAACAAAATTATTCATCTATCAAATATGTCTTTTAATGATTTTTTTGTTTAACTAAAAAATAAAAAATCACAACACAATCAAAATTATCAATTGGAATATAATGGAATACTATTTCAAAAGCATAAAACCATCTAATTTAATGAAGAAAAGAAAGCAAAAGACAAAAATTAAATTAAGAAGAGTTATTGCTATAATCATTTTATGTCCACTTTTCCATGCTTGCATGGGTCAGACAGAAATTGTTGAGGGAGATTTTCTATGATCGGAGACCTTGTCTGTAGCCAACCCTATCCTGTTTCCAACCAATGGAGAACTGGAAACAAACAACATTGCTTTATGATGATGATGATGCTCGTTTACAAGCATTACATGATATCAAGACAAGGGTACAAAGATACACACACACACATATGTCTATGTGTGACAAGCTTCTTTCGGTCTTCATTCACAAAATCCACTCAAAAAGCTTTGGTCAGCTCAGGACTGTAGTAGAAGACACTTGCCCAAGGTACCACACAGTGGGACTGAACCCAGAACCATGTGGTTGAAATGCTAACAAGCCTATGATGGATTTCTCTTAATTTCTCTCTATCATCTACTCCCAAGGATTTGGTCAGCCCAAGACTGTAGTAGAAGAGATTTGCCCATGGTGCCATGCACTGGGATTGAACCTAAGACCATGTGGTTGAGAATAAAACTTAACCATACAGTCGCACATGTATAGACTCCATTTCAATCTATATTCTAAAATGGAAATTTTACAACTTTCAAAAAAGACTACCCTTTACAAATAAAACTTTCTGATCAACAATCTTAATTATACTAGAATTCTCATCATTGTAACTTTCATTTTTCCATGCTTGCTCTGGTCCTTTCCAAAATGTAAGTGCAGGCATGGCTGTGTGATTTAGAAGCTTGCTTCTTAACTATGCAGTCTCAAGTTCAGTCCCCATTGCTTGGCACCTTGGGTAAGTGTCTCACCATAACCTCAAGTCAACCAAATTCCTGTAAGTGGATTTGGAAGACAGAAACTGAAGGAAGACTGAGTGTGTATGTGTATCCTTGTTTTGACATCAAAATGTGACTGTAAATGAGTGTCACCACCATATAAGAGATGTTTCTTTCTAGTCTTCAATGGAAAACATGCCTGGCCATGAGGTAATATTGCCTTGCCTGGAAACAAGATTTGGTTAAAACCTGTTCCAACAATTTCTTTCTGATCCATGCAAGAATGGAAAGGTAAACATTAAACATTGGTATCAGAGACAGGGGCAGTCTCAGGTGAGTCAATATCAAAAGGGTTAATTCTATACTTAGCCAGTTAAAAACCAGAGAGGGAAAATACTGGCAAAAACAAATTCAGATACAACAGAAATGCAATGGGAAAAAGGAACTAGTATGTTTGGCTTTCCTTAGTTCCAGACTGTTTCTAAGTAGCAACATTAAGATTTGTCTTTTATAACTATTGCTCACTTTATATTCCAATTCCAACAATATTAGTTCTAGTGTTGGTAAATGACAAAGCAATTATCAGTACCTACACTCCTATTTAAAACTGGTAACCTGGCTGCTATCAATACTCCAGTCATCAGAATCATTTAATGTAAATCACACAAAATATCAATAACAGATCAATCAAGTTCACTATCAACATGTTCAACAGCATTTTAACCTGACTGTAACCAGTTGACGTAGTTGTTGCAACAACTGTGCTACTGTGCAGATATTGACTTTGGTGTTTCTTTAATTTACCTAACTCCTCAGTGCACCATTTAACACAAGTGGTGTCTGTGTGCATGTGTGTGTAATTAGCAGCATATGTCTATATATTAGTAAAAAAAAGCAACAGAGGTTGCATTTGTGTATGTATTAACAGTTAGCAGTAGAGGTATATATATATATATATATATATATATATATATATATATATATCATTATCATCATGTAACATCCATTGTCCATGCTGGCATGGGTTGGACAGTTTGACCAGAGCTAGCAAGTCACAGAGCTGCTCTAGTCTGATTTGGCATGATTTCTATGGCTGGATGTCCTTCCTAATGCCAACCACTTTACAGAGTGTGCTGAATGCTTTTATGTGACACTGCATGGGCATTTTTACATGGCACCACACAGGTGCATTTTACGTGACACCAGTAGGTCAATCCTCTCCACCAGGGGAATCAGGCATCCTGGACCTTTATTAGTAATTTTAGTTTGAGAAATGCTGAACTATGTCCCCTGCCCCACCCACTTTTTTTAGGGGGAAATTTGGCAGTTTTTTCTTACAGATGTAACAACCACATGAATGCTTCCTCATTGGCTCACAATCAGAAGAGTTTTTGCATATGATAAGGTGATTGTGGCAGGGAGGCTAGCAATATGAAGACATATTGAAGAACCTTCTTGAGGGATGGCAAAGTGGGCCGCAAATGTGGTAAATGGAGGAGGAGGAGGAGGAGGACTGCTGACAGAGTTGTGTTGGTTGAGAAGTGATGGGTATAAGGATTCTACAAAGTTGGTTGAGGACCTCCTAGCCAGAGAACAGAAGGCTCTACTGTAATTTGAGAGGCTGGAAAAACAAAAAACTTTCAGGCTGTGCAATGTACAAAGATATCATTTGATTTTTTTTTTATTGTAGACTTTTATTAAATTATATTGGTAGGGAGATTTAGTAGGTATATTATAGCCCCTTCCTTAGGAGCTTTGCTGTCTTGAGGTATGTGAATGAACATGCTTAGAAGGGGGGGTTTTGGTCACCTGTTCAGTGATTTGAGGTAAGTCAGCAGTGACTCATGTTTGCTGCCAGGCAGTTGTCATAGAAATGGCAGAACTCCAACTCCAACTCCCTCTCCCTCCCCCTCTCCCTCCCGCCCTCTCCCTCTCTCATATTGATTTTATCTGAGGGAATGGTCAGTGTCTGAGACTGGTGACATAAACATGGTTGACAGTAGCAAATCAACAGCTGAAGGAAAAACATGGCCACATAATGAGGAAGCCCTTTCCAGTACCATTAATATACTCCAGAGATAGCCCCTATTCTTATTGTACACTTAAATTTCTCTTCTATTTATGGGGATAAATTTACTACAGAGTTCTGTGATGCAACCAATCTTATGGTCTGCAATACCAACTTCAGGAAACCTGCCAGTCACCTAGTCACCTACCGCTCCGGCAGACACTCTAGCCAAATCGACTACATCCTCGCCAGAAATAGGGAAAGAGGGCGGCTTATAAATGCCAAAACCTACCCTGGCGAAGAATGTACCCCACAACATAGATTAGTAGTTAGCGACTTTGGGATCAAGGCAAAATGGGTGCCCAGAATTAGACAGGCTTGGAGAAGAAGGGTGTGGAAGCTTAAAGACCCTGCAAACGGACAGAGACTTAGAGACAAGTTACTTGAAGCATTTAACGAAATAGAAGGGGATATAGCATCATACAACGTGGAAGACAATTGGAGATTTCTGCGGGACAACCTGTTGAAAGCCACCGACCAGATTTGTGGGTGGTGTAAGGTCCCCTCCCAACCCAGAGTAACGTGGTGGTGGAACAAGGAGGTAGACAGGGCTATTAGACAAAAGAAACAAGCTTGGAAGGACTGGAAGAACGGTGGTAGCAGGGAATTGTACCAATGTGCCAGAAGGGAGGCTAGGCGACAGGTTTATTTAGCCAGAGGGGAAGCAGATAAGGAAAGATTTGCCAATGTTCTGCGCCGTGAGGACCAAAGACTCGAGGTATTTCGGGTTGCAAGACAGTGTAGGAGAGAGAATAGTGATGTTGTAGGAGAGAAATGTGTTCGCATGGATGATGGTACGCTTGCATTAAATGAGGATGCAAAGAAAGAGGTCTGGAGATGCCACTACGATAGATTGCTTAATAAAGAGAATGAATGGGAGAAAGAGAGCCTGCCTTATGTCGACCCAATAGAGGGACCAGCTATCCGAGTTGATAGTACCAGGGTAGATAAAGCAATTAAGAGTATGAAGACCGGGAAAGCCCCCGGCCCATCAGGAATCACTGCAGAGATGCTCAAAATATCTGGCAGTGTTGGCTATAGCCTAGTCACCCGTATTACGAACCAGGTGATACACGAAGGAGTCATACCCTATGACTGGTGTAGCAGCATCATAGTCAACTGCTACAAAGGTAAAGGGGACGCTTTAGATACAAATAATTACAGAGGCATCAAGCTGTTAGATCAGGTTATGAAAGTTACAGAGAGGGTCATAGCCCAACTAATTAGGGAGCGAATCAATTTAGATGAGATGCAGTTTGGGTTCGTGCCAGGTAAAAGCACTACTGATGCCTTATTTCTAGTGAGACAGTTGCAAGAGAAATACCTAGCCAAGGATAAACCTCTGTACCTGGCTTTCGTTGACATGGAGAAAGCCTTTGACAGGGTCCCCCGATCCCTTATCTGGTGGTCAATGAGGAAACTTGGGATAGAAGAATGGCTAGTGAGAGCTGTGCGAGCCATGTACAGAGATGCGGCCAGTAAGGTGAGGGTTGGAAATGAGTACAGCAATGAATTCCGGGTAGAGGTAGGGGTCCACCAAGGTTCCGTCCTCAGCCCCCTATTATTTACCATAGTCCTCCAGGCAATCACAGAGGAGTTCAAGACAGGTTGCCCCTGGGAGCTCCTCTATGCTGATGACCTTGCCCTAATTGCGGAGTCACTATCAGAACTAGAGGAGAAGTTTCAGATGTGGAAGCAAGGTCTAGAACTGAAGGGCCTTAGAGTCAACCTAGCTAAAACCAAAATCCTAATAAGTAGGAAGGTAGATAAAACACAAACCCCTTCAGGTAGATGGCCCTGCTCAGTATGTAGAAAAGGAGTAGGTAGTAACTCTATAAGATGTACCCGGTGCAAGCTATGGACACATAAGAGGTGCAGCAACATCAAAGGCAGGTTAACTAGCAAGTTAGTTTTTGTTTGTGGCAGATGTTCAGGTGCAATAAAGACTGCAAACAAACAGGAAACAACTTCTATCTCATTCCAGGGTGAAAAACTAGAGGTAGTCGATAGCTTCCGCTATCTGGGCGACCAAGTTAGTAGTGGGGGTGGGTGCGCTGAAAGTGTAGCTGCTAGAATAAGAATAGCCTGGGCAAAGTTTAGAGAGCTCTTACCCCTGCTGGCGACAAAGGGACTCTCACTCAGAGTAAAAGGCAGACTGTATGACGCATGCGTACGAACAACCATGCTACATGGCAGTGAAACATGGGCTGTAACTGCTGAGGACATACGTAAGCTCGCAAGGAATGAAGCCAGTATGCTCCGTTGGATGTGTAATGTCAATGTGAATACCCGTCAGAGTGTAAGTATCTTGAGAGAAAAGCTGAACATTAGAAGCATCAGTTGTGGCGTGCAAGAGAGACGATTGCGCTGGTATGGACATGTGGTGAGAATGGAGGAGGATAGCTGCGTGAAAAAGTGCCACACCCTAACAGTTGAGGGAACCCGTGGAAGAGGTAGGCCCAGGAAGACCTGGGCTGAGGTGGTGAGGCAAGACCTTCGTACATTGGGCCTCACCGAGGCGATGACTACGGACCGAGACCTTTGGAAATGGGCTGTGCGTGAGAAGACCCGGCAAGCCAAGTAAGATCGTTGCCAGTGCCCCTGGACTGGTTCTTGTGCGGGTGGCACATGAGATGCACCATTTTGAGCGTGGCCGTTGCCAGTACCGCCTGACTGGCTCCTGTAGGATTTTCGAGCGAGATCGTTGCCAGTGCCCCTGGACTGGCTTGTGCGGGTGGCACATAAAAGACACCATTTCGAGCGTGGCCGTTTTCGTGCGGGTGACACGTAAAAGCACCCACTACACTCTCTGAGTGGTTGGCGTTAGGAAGGGCATCCAGCTGTAGAAACTCTGCCAAATCAGACTGGAGCCTGGTGTTGCCATCCTGTTTCACCAGTCCTCAGTCAAATCGTCCAACCCATGCTAGCATGGAAAGCGGACGTTAAACGATGATGATGATGATGATGATGTCCCATTTTCAACAGCAACAACTCTCCTGACCCTGCCAACTATTGTTCTTTCACACTTACCTCCATGTCAAAACTGATGGAGATGGTCGTTAACAACAACCATCTTCAACACCTGAATCTATCTCTTACCTTAATGACCGCCAATATGGTTTTCATAAACCCATAGCTTCTTTTCCTTTCACACTGTTAACTTAAGTGTTGATGGAGCTATTTCTAACCTATATCCTATCAACTCTTGTACACTCAGACTGTTTGTTTTTTATCTTCACATCAGTTAGCTTGTTATCAACTTCAACAATGCCCACTTTTGTGCAGAGGATCCCACTTTTCATTCCTCCTTAACTTTCCATCTCCAAGGGTCATTCACATGCAACCTAGATACCACACAAAACCTGCCCTGACTCAATAAACAGATCTCAAGAACATTCACCATTGGAAGTCCTGCCAACAGTGGACTACTAAATGAGCTTAGTAGAGTGGAAGGAGATAGTAACAGAGTTCACTGATGGGTGTGGTGTATGGGAGGAGTAAGGGAGGTGTGTTGCTTTGATGAGGTGCAGATGTACTGATGGTTGAGTAAAAACAGATCCAAGGTATCTGTTGTGTCTAAAGGATACAAATGGCGGGGATGCAAACTGGTGCACGACACTTCAGAATGACTGACAGTTCAGTCTTTTCATCAGCAGAGTCAGTGTGAGACAAGTTGGAGAGGTAGGAGGAATTGTATGCATTGAAGTCAGCAAGTAAAGACAATCTCAGAGAAGAGCTGAGATAGAGGTCTACAATGGTAGATGTAAAGAGTCAAATAGCTGAGAGCAATTGAAGGAGTTTGGTTGTCATAGAGAAAGCAGTTAAACTTAGAGGAATAGAAAAACTTTGAACCAAAATAACTGCAAGTGATTTGAGAGAAAATCCAAGTGACAAGTGAATGGTGAGGAGAGTGGAATCTACAGATGGACAGAACCAAGCGAGAAAATAGAGTGTAATCTAGATAGGAAGGATGAATTACATACTGGAAAATAACTGAGAGCTGTGTGACTTATCAATAAAAAGAAAGCACTTAAAGAATCAAGAAGAAATTCTGAAAAGTTAAATATTCTGAAGAGCTTTAGTTGACAGCAAAAAGAGAGAAATTCTATTCATGTACATATCTACATATATACACACACACACATCATATATATATATACACATACCTCTCTCTTTCTCTCCATATATATATATATAAATATATACACACACACACACACACACATATATATACAACAATACTCAAACATTTAAATACATTAAATATCACTAAATAGACACATTCAATTCATACAATCATGAATATGTAGAGATACACACAATCATATGAATGCAAGAAATTCTGTAAAGAAACAAAACTAGTACTTTTAAAAATCTAAAAAGGTTTAAAATCCATTACATTAATTTGAACAGATCTCCTTTAGACAATCTTGTAAATATTTATCAATATCTCCAAACATTTTAACAGAAACTTTCTTTTTTTTTATGAGACATGAAGGGATGTTCTAGCTATCCAGCTTAAAACGATTACTTTGATTACTTATAATTCTGAAGTCATGAGACAATACCCACCACCACCACCACCATTCTATAAGAACTATTGAAAAAATTATGTAATGAGTTTGAAAACTTCTAGTACATGAATAATATCTTAACGAGAACTGATGCTTCATGAAATAAAATTGAATTCTTTCTCTGGTTATTCTCAAGATACCAATTCTCATTTAAAACCAATGTAGATTAACCACTGATATAATTTTTTAATTACAAGACAATGATAAATTGGTACGACTTGTATTGGAGGAGACAAAGAAAGAGCTAGTATGGATTTTGAAGAAATCTCACATTACTACTACTACTACTACTACTACATATACGCAAACACTCACCACCACCCACCAACACTGGCTACACACCGAGCACTACACTGCACTTCCAACACACACGTACACCAAAGCACCACCACACATATGCACATGCATACATACACCAAACAACAACAACAACCATCATACAAATCTACACAAGAAAGCTCTACATGGTTAAAAATTCTAGTTAAATCTTTAACTAGCTTCAAAAATGGTTAAATCTTAATGTATGTAAAAAAAAACAAAAAAACTTGCAGTTAATATAGAGAATCAGGAAGCTGAGCAAAATTTTAACAAGTTTAAAGCCCATCAAAGACCTAAATGAAGTAATACTATACAAACCAATCGCCCTCAAAATTTCCAGAGTGGCTAATCCTTGACATCAATAACCCTAGCATCCCCTTCACCATACTACTTCACTCATCCACTATATTGCTCACAAATCTAGCACAGAAAAGACAGGAGGGCTTCAACAATAAAACCTTCCTACATTAAGTCCAAAACTTTCAATTTCTCAAATAACCTAACCACAAAGATCCATTATTATCACCCACTCTTTTCAACATGTACACAGCCTTATGATACACCCACAAAACATACACACAACCTCATCATCATCGTTTAACATCCGCTTTCCATGCTAGCATGGGTTGGACGATTTGACTGAGGACTGACGAACCGGATGGCTGCACCAGGCTCCAATCTGATTTGGCAGAGTTTCTACAGCTGAATGCCCTTCCTAACACCAACCACTCCGAGAGTGTAGTTGGTGCTTTTACATGCCACCGGCACGAAGGCCAGTCAGGTGGTACTGGCAACGGCCACGCTCCATATGCAAATCAGTAATATATACCAATAATAATTTTTTCCCTTGTAAATGCCATTATTCTCATCCTCATTTAATGTCCACGTTGGCATGGGTTGGACACTTTCCCAGGATCTGATGTGACCAAGGGCTATATCATACTCCATTGTCTATTTTAGCATGATTTCTATGACTGAATGCCCTTAATACCAACCATTTCATAGCATGTGCTGGGTATTTTTTTCATGCCACCAACATTAGCAAGGTTGCCATGCAACTTGCAAGATTACAAACCCAAGGAGAGGCAACTTTATGTTGTCCACAATGTATCAAAAATGTCCAGCTATTTAAATTCTAAATTTTTTTTAATGATTTTTTTTCTATAAGAGCCTTTCCTAAACACATCACAAAATAATTGTGACGAGATGATAGAAAAAAATTACAGGCTCAACACAAGATAGCTCAAATTCTGTAACACACACACACACACACAGCCAAGAATGTATTTACAGCTGCTGCAAAAAATATAAAGATATTTTACAAAGCAACAAAAACAAAACAAAAAAAGTACAACCCTAATTACACAACAGAAATAACCAAGTTGATGTAAATTAAGGAAACTTCAAACACAGTACACAAACAGAAAATTCAACATCAAACAACTAAATAAGGAAATAACAAAACAAACCATAGAAGAAACATTTGTATCCAACATAAACCACAAAACAGAAGTAATTAGTAGCATCAACAAACAGCAGCAGTAGCAGCAGCCATACCACACATTGTGTCACAATAACAATCTTAAATAATGCAACCACATTCCAATGGTAGGAAAGCACTAAGAAACAGCCAATAAAAACCGCACAGAGAAAACAGAAAAAAATACAAGATATGCACTTTCACTTCCATTGTGACTGACCTCCTTCCTTCCAAAAGATACCAGGAAAGCTTAGAGCCCTACAAAATCACAAACACATAAACTTGAAATAATCGCTGCCCACACTAATATCAGCAACTACTTGTACCACCATTACTACTAAGAAACTATTCTCAAACCAAATCAAGTTTCAATACATAGACCCATGATCCTCCATTGAAAGCTCTCTAAAATTTTAGACCTGTCCTTAGTGGCCACTCATCCCTTCCCAAGTCACAGATTCAAACCACTACAGGATCCCTATGAAATTCACCCAGGTCATACATAAGGGTGCCAACAACAGAATCACCTTCATATACATCATCCTAACTACCACTGCTCTCAGGAAATCTGTCAACTCTATCTCTTGCTATCCACTTATACACAAGATACTCAACACCTTAAGAAACAATACAAAAACATTGGATTACAAATTACCTGTCAGGTTGCCAAACCTGTGCAGTGTAGGAAAACAACACATTAAGAATTTATAATTTGCCCACACAGATTATCAGCCACTTTTTAACATATGCCAGCATGACCTTCCCACACCTCTTCAAAACACACACACACACAGCCTCTCATGCACAGATGACATCACACTCATATCCTCCCACCATTCTCCACATGCAGCTGCATGACTCCAACCCTGTTCAAATCACCGAGAAACCCTGTTTTAAATAACAGACTTACCGTAGCACATGCCAAATTCACCATCTCCATTCACTGTAGAACACTAAATATAACCAGCCATCATGCTCATAAACTTGCTGCGCACACACACACACACACACACACACACACACACACACACACACACACACACACACCCAGAAATTTCACACAACATCAATAAGTACAGAGAAACAATGTTCTATCAAATCACATCCTGCCATCTTAATTCCTATGAATAAAGACAAGATAGTCCCAACTGGAATCCCTTTGGTCATTGGCCTTGGTCAGGGATGACCTGGGGCTTAAACAACAGCCGCCAGCACACACAGACCTTTATGAATATAAATCATCAGCTGTTTACTTTGATACAAACATGTCAACAAAGGTCTCCGCTATGTAAACATAGATGTGAAAGAAGTACAACATTGTGTAAAAAGGAAATCCTCTCAATGAATCCAAAGAATTAAGACAAATCAAAGACATTTAAAGAATTTGTTTTGCTCACCCACACCTCATCCATTTATTAGTTGAATAAGAGCCAATGTATTTATTGAAATTGCTTCATGGAAATATCCAATGAAATTATTTGTTAGTGGGGAGGGGTAGTGGGAATCATTGCAGATGTCTGTCACTGTTCACTGGATTTTAAAACATTCTTTAAACGAAGAAATTAAATAAATGGCTACACCACTAAGAATGGTATATGACATCTTACAAATGATATATGACATCTTATGAGTCATACATGACATTCATGCAGTGATGCAATGATTGGCCCAATGGAGACCTGTAACTACCAATAGCATTGTTCACAAATTAGAATATAAAAATCTATACAAAAACCAAATAATGGGGACATGTGCAAGCTAGAAGAAATGCTACATCATTCATGAAAATATCTGAGATGGCAGAAAAATGACAAAAACATTTACATTCCAGAGATAGCAAGTTTCAATGAATATTAACACAGTAAAAATCTTGAATCTGGTTTACATCAACAAAACGTAAATCCATAAGAGATTTTGGAGAAAAGTTCAGTGAGTTGGTTTGCTATGAAGACTGAAGAAAATCTAATATTTCAGACACTTGTGCTTCTTCAGAGATGAAGGAACAAATGAAGGAGTGAAGTGTGAGCAATTAGAAAGTCCTCCAAAGAAAATATGTAATTAAACTTTTTTTTTTTTTTTTCCAAAGGTAATATTTCCTTTATTGCCATTATTAGAATTGTTACTACGACAGGCAAAAAGCTATCAGCATTTCTTCCAGCTATAGATTCCGAGTTCATATCGCATGAAGGTTGACTTGGCCTTTCATCCTTTCAGGGTTGATAAAATAAGTATCAGTGGAGCACTGGGGTCCCAAAATTTCAGGCCTTGTGCCTATAGCAGAAAATATAATAATAATAATTATTATTATTATTATGGTAACAAGCTGGCAGAATCATTACTGCACAGGATGGAATGCTTAGCAGCATATCTTCTGACTCTTTACGTTCTGACTTCAAATTCCACCAAGGTCAACTGTCTTTAATCTTTTTGGAGTCAATAGAATAAGTACCAGTTGAGTACTGAGAGAAATGTATTGAATTCCTCTCTCCTCAAAATTACTGGCCTTGTGCCAAAATTAAAATGAATTATAATC
Organism: Octopus bimaculoides; assembly: GCF_046866305.1. NCBI lineage: Eukaryota > Metazoa > Mollusca > Cephalopoda > Octopoda > Octopodidae > Octopus > Octopus bimaculoides. Next base: position 193,360,816 of record NC_142928.1, read on the forward strand.
ACAATAATCCTTTTAGGGACAAGGCATGAAATTTGGGGAGAGGGAACCAGTTGTTTATATTGACTCCAGTGTTTCACTGGTACTTAATCTATCGACTCCAAAAGGATGAACGGCAAAGTCGATCGCAGAGGAATTTGAACTCAGAAGGTAAAGACAGATGAAATGCCGCTAAGCATTTTGCTCGGTTTGCTAATGATTCTGCCAGCTCACCAGCTTATGTAATAATAATAACAATGATGATTATGACTTCAAATTTTAGCACAAGGCCTGTAAATTAGGGGCAGGGGTAGGTTGATTACATCAACCCCAGAACTCAACTGGTACTTATTTCATTGACCCTGAAAGGATGAAGGACAAAGTCAACCTCAGCAGAATTTGAACTCAATGTAAAGATAAATGATTATGTGCTAAGCATTTTGCCCAGCAAACTAATGGTTCTGCCAGTTTGCCACCTTACTATAATAATAATAAAACAGTGCAAGCTGGCTGAATTGTTGTCTAACAAAATGCTTAGGTCTTCCAACTCTGTTCCAAGTTCAAGAATCACTGTAATCAACTTCCTCCTCCCCTCAAAACTGCTGGTTTTGTGCCTTGAAATGCAAGTAGTTTGGGAGATGGTGCAAGTGATGTGGGAGGTGGAATTAATAGAGAGTTAAGATGAATGAGGGGTGGTCAGAAGTAGAGAATTAAAAGACAATAAGGAATCTGAAGAAAGAAGAATCCAGAATGTCTAAGGAGTGGTGAGAATTATAAAGAAAGGAAGCAGAATTTATAGACATTATTATCTTCAACATACTATAATAATGAGAAAATATATTCAGTAAATGCAAATATATCTGGTACTAAAAGTTCCACAGGATAATATAAGAGTTACATAAGGATTCTACAATTCTTCCACATATGTGTGTGTGCTTGAAAATACTTGTTTTTCTTTCATTTTTATTTGGTTAATCAAAATTTAATGGCATACTACAATAACTTTTCCTTCTCAAGAATTAAAAAGATCTACCACAAGAATTACATTAAATTTACTCAATGCCATTAGGCAAAAATTCTCTTCATTTTACATAAATCTGAAGAAAAGAAAATTAAAATCTTTGAAACACATTTATTGGTATTATGTAAAAGTCTATATAGATAAGCAATGGCAACATGGAATTAGATAATTGTCTATAATCAATATTTAAGTATTATTACTGAAAACTAAAAGCTTATTAATCTATAAAATTTGAAATTAAAATACAAATTTTAAACATTCATTTTAAAGATTTGAAAAATCAGGAGTGCACACATGTGCACAAACACGCACGTTGTAGTATCATCATTATATTAGCATGCAGTTTCCCATGTTTGAATGGGCCAAACAGAGTTTACTGAGACAGATTTTCTATGACTTAACCCCTTCCTCTCATCAGCCCCCACCTGTTTCCAAGCAAAATAATATTTCTCGATGCCCAGCCAAGTTTCCGCTGAATATTGGAAAGGAATGATACTGCTTGTATGACAGTGTGACACTCATAACTATCATTTAGTGTTAAGACAAATAAACACAAACACATATACAGACATGTGCACATATACACATACATATACAGTGTGTGTGTACTGGGTTGGCCAAAAAGTCCATTAGGGCCTTTAAACAAAAATAAAACAAGTTTCAAACACAAAATGGTTTATTCAATGGTACAATTACTGTTTTGCTCCAATATCTTCTGCCATCTTGTGGGCAGATCCATTATTTCATACTCAAAGAATTTCTTTATTTTAATAGCAAAAAAACTTTTCCAGGTCAATTTTTACCTCCTCTTCAGAATTGTAGGTCTGTCCAGTCATTGTATTGTAAAGAAATCAAAATAAATGGAAATCTGAAGGCACAAGGTCAGGCGAGTATGGAGGGTATGGGAAAACTTCATAGTCAAGCCCCAGTAACCTCTGTCACAAAGAAGTATACAGTCTGGCGTTGTCAAGATGAAAAACAATGCCCTAATGATTAGCAAATGGTGGATGCTTCTGATGTCCAGCTGGACACAGTTCACATCCAAATTGGTGATCTTGTCCATGGGAAGGAGTTCATGAAAGACGACACTCTTCCAATCCCATTGGAAAGGTGTTGTTTTTCATGAGCTTCTTATGTAATCAATCAAATTGAATACATAACCTTTTTCAGGCAAAAGTTCTGCTTTGGAGGTTGTTTGTGATGGTTTGCTGTTCTTCCTCCTTTATTGTTTGCACTTTACATTGTTATAAATGATCCATATTTTATTCCCTGTCACCATTCTCTTCAAAACAGGACTATATTCTTCATATTTCTGCAACAAATCCCAGATTGAAATCCATTGGGTAAGGTTAGCCTCATTCAATTAATGTGAGATCAGAACATCAAGCAAGATGATACAAATAGGAGAGTATTGTAGTTCGCTTGAAGCATTGTGTATTGTTTGTAAAGAATAAAAAGTTTTGAATAGTACAACAATACACTATAATACAAAAAAATGGACTATACGTGTTGTAATTTAGTCAACCATAGTCCGATGATATTTCGGAATACAATTCCTTCTTCAGATATTCTTAGATGGAGTCGCTAGCAGCAAACCTCTCACACCATACAGCTACACCTGCATATTTATAAACAGTTTACCTGTCCTAAAACAATTTTTGGTAGAAGCAAAAACTGAGAATTTAGAATTCAAAAAGATATTTTCCAGATTATTCCAACTCAGTCAAAAATCTACAATAGCTGAGTGGTTGAAGAAACTACCTGATTGGTTATTTTTTTTCAAGAATTCAAACATTGCAGCAACTACTGTTGCACATAACTTGCATTAGTCTGCACAGCTGAGATAAGTTGCAAAAACACTTACTCCAAAATGTCCAACTTTAAAAAAAAAATAATCTCACCTGATATTAGCATGGAAAAATGGCTACAAGACAAAATATTACTCAGATAATTAACCTGGAACCAGCAAAGATGCTGGTAAAAACAACAAAGGAGCAAAATTTCCCAAAAGACTGCAAAATTAAGAAAAAAAATACTTCAGCTTTTTTATAACTCCAATATGGTGTTCCATTTCTGTATTAGTTTCTTTTTGAGGTCACATACTGATCCATCCAATGATTGTGTGCGTGAATGCATGTATGTACATGCGCATATGTGCATGTGCACACATGTATGAATGTACACATGCATGTCTGTGTGTGCGAATGTACATGCGCATGTGTAAATGTACATGCACAAGTGCATGTGTGAATAAATATGCCCGTGTGCGTGAATGCATGCATGTGCATGTGCATGAACGTGCATGTACATGTGTCAATGCACACAAACATGTATGAACACATATGTGAATGCATGTTTGTGAGCATGTTTATGAATGAATGCGTGTTTGCGCATGAATGTGTGTATGTAGATAGATTTTATGTGTGTGAGTAGTTGTCTGGGAGCATGTGTTTGTTTATCTTAACACCATGCAATATTTGTAAATATGCATCACTGTCATACAGTGTCATTTGTTTCCAATATTCTGCACAAACATGTTCAGCTTGGAAACAAATCAAGATTGGTGACAGGAAGGGCATCCAACTGTAGGAAATTTGTCTCAACAAATTCTATCTGATCCATGAAAGCAGGGAAAATTGGACATAAAACTATGAAGATGCAGTTATATGTATATCTCATACATGAAGTATTATCTCCAAAGTTCAATGATGAGAGAGAATTGTTTTCATTAAATATTTAATGCTTCTCATTGGTTAGAATATTTTCAATATGATTAAAAAAACAACTGGCAAAAACTGTTAAATGAAAAGACAAGAGATTAGTAACAAACATTTCTTACATTTTCCAAGCCTAAAATTCTTTTATGGTGGCAACCATCTTTCTAGATGTATTCTCCTTAATAAATAAATGCCATTCCATAACAATACAACACATACACATTTTTCCATCTGCTAATTGATGCCTCATCTTTCATAACAAGACTAATCAATCTCCTGACATTGATCAAAATTATCAACAATCTATTTAGCCTGTGTCCTACCATGGCCACAGCTGAAAGGCTGAATAGTAGTATACAGACAAGATTCACACCTCTCTCTCTCTCTCTCTCTCTCTCCCTCTCTCTCTCTCCCCCTCTCTCACACACACACAAACAAACACAGAGAAATAGCCATAATAATGAATTTTCTATATTTCTTAAGTGTATCCAATGAGATACAATTATTTTTCACAAATCACGATAGCAATCATGGCAGATTGGCCAATACATTTGTTTTGCACCCATCTGGTTTTCGGTTTGATCCTACTCTACAACCCCATGAGTAAATGTCTTCTGCAAGAGTCCCACAGCGTGTGGAATTTGAGAGAGAGAAACTGTGGAAAGCCGTTGCGCGTGCGCATGTGTGTGTGTGTGTGTGTGTGTAAATGCTTGTGTATTTGTATCAGTGTGCTTATGTGTACATATTAATGTATAATGTATGTACATGTGTATGTCAGCAAAAAATGCAATCAGGGAGAAAACAAAATTTTAAAAAATGAACCCACGTGATATTTGTTCTATCAAGTTGCACAGACACTTCCTTGTTATTGCCACTATCATAACTACAATGAATTACGAGGTATTTGTAACCAAACTTCTAAATATAAAGTATGTGAAAGTTATATCTTTCAGCTTTTCATACATTTAACCCTTCCGCTACTGCATCTTTTTTTTTTTTCTTTTTTGAGATGCTCTGTGTTTCTTTCAATTAATATTAAATATAACAAAGAATTTAGTAAAATAACTTATCATTCAGCTAGCGTTAGGAACATAAATTGTGACTAAGGTTTGATGGAAGATTTTAATTCAAAACTTATGAAAGCAAGACATTTGTACTCAGAGCCAGAGCCGGTTTCAGCCGGGTTGGTAACAAAAGGGTTAATGTCCATTTTGTTTCTGGTTTATTTTGTGAGTTTGGTTTATTTTTATCCATGTTAGAATTGGTTTGGACAGGAAATTCTCTGAGGTAGGATTTTGAAGCTGGATGCTCTTCCCATTACCAAACTATGTTTAGTTCAGATGTCTTTGAAAGTATGGAACAACCAGCTTTATCATCAACATAGCTACCACTTCACTACTCCTATTGTGAATATACATTGATGTAGAGTACTATCATTAATTTAGCTACTGCTACAGTAATGTAATAACACTGTGACATAACAAAATTACACTTATTATTTAATAAAATTGACAAAAAGAGTACAGTGAACTTGCCACAGGTAGGGGAAAATTCAACATTTGAGAGTCCTTCTACAGAGAAAAGGACTGTTTGAAACATTGGATCTTCCACTCCCTGCAGCAACTTTTTTTCTTTTTTTTTTTTTGACTTTACAAAATAATACAAGTCTTGCTAACGCAGAACACCAGTTTCTTTGGAGTAAGTTTTATACTCTAAATTACTCCAAAAATGGCTAAATTCTACCTCTAAAAATAATGGTACACTAGATAGTCATAAGGAAATAGTATTGTTCAAAAGAATTTTCTGGTTGTATATATTTTTTCAAAGAGTAGTTATGCTCCAATAATTTTTTCTTTTTGTTTTTAATCAACACTTCAACTATTTTAAGAGCTCTTTGAGATTTTCTAAACCTCCTAACGAAACACTCAAGAACTAAATATAGTTTCCAATACAGCTCCAAATTTTTAAGTGATTCTCCACTTTTGCTTAGTCAAAATTTTTCATTAATGCCAATAGACGAGGCTCATGATTTCAACACTTGATTTACTATATTGGAAGACAAACTGATATTCCTTCATGTCAAGCATCTACAAAATTCCAAAGAGAATAATTAACCAGCAGTGAACATCATTTCAATAGTATAGATTTTTATATATAAATAACCACTGAACAGATAATTCAGAAAGTTAGAGCCACCGAGATTAGCAACATATAGTGGTTTTATTTTAAGAGACAGGAAATTTCAGGTAAATTGATTAATTGCTGTTTCCAAAAACACCACCAACTTCTCAATGCTGACCAGCTTCAACTGTTAATAATTTATTTTAGAAATTAATTACTACAAAAGTTATGGTTTGAACATTCATTTTCTGCATGATGAGGTTACTGTTATGATTTTTCTATTTACCAATACCTTTGTGAATGGGTTTAGTTTTATTTGAAACTAGTCATTTAAAGATTTCATATTTAAATTAAAAGTCAATATTTTGTGTAAGTGCTTTTTGCAAAGTTATGTTCTAAACATCAGCTTCATAAAATAAATCAATTATTTTACTAAATCCCTTCAAATTCTTGATTTTCAAAGTCAATTGAAAGACATAAGCAGTGTATTTTAGTAGAAATTGACCTTTAACCTTTCCCCACCCCACCTCTCTCCCTCCCTCTCCATGTGTCATGCCTTATTTACAGGTGTTGGCAATCAGGATTTTTCTTGGAAAATATACAGCTGTGGTTTCCTGTTGTCTTCAGACAATTTATTTCCAGTTTACAGCTCATCTAATGCTCCCACAAACTTACACTTGAAGCACAAGGTCTAGGGAGAGCATGTCTACACACTGATGATATCAATCCATGTCCACATTCTGGTGAGCCTTGTAACACATGTCTAAGGGGCAGCTCTCTTCCAAATCTTGTAGGTCTTAACCACAGGACCACCATCTATTGACTCTTACTGGGGCTCTTGATAGGTATTACCACATGGGCCAGAGTGGACTTGAGAGCAGTGGTGACAAAGGGAGTAAATTCAGACACTCCAAAACTCTTGAACTCTGAGCTAGAGTCACACCACCAGATGGAGTTTAATTAAAAGACAGACAAAAAGGAGGCTAAAATCATACAATATGATTAATTTTTAAAATGGTGTAATATTTCATAAAATAACTTTGACCTTATTAAACTGATGTTTGGAACAAATTAACATGAAATTTTGCTGAAAGGTTTTAATTTATATAAAAAAAATTTTAATCAGAGAAATAGGGATTGGTTTCAAACAGGTTAGTATCAAGTATTAATATCTTGCCCAGTCTTTTAACCACCATAGGATTAAAACATTGTCAATATGCTTGAGTCCAATTAGATGCAGTTCAGATTTCAGTAGTTTCCAATAGAGAGAAACTTTTTACAAACGGTTGTTAATAACTGAAACATCTAAATCACTTGTAAGTCTTGAATGAAATCAAAGACAGCCCCCTTGATTTATACCACTTTCAAATCAAAATGGTTTCTTCATTACAATAGTAATTCCTAAATACAAATAAATCTTCACTCATTGCAATCATTTTAATGTCCACTTTTCTATACTTACATGGGTCAGATGGAATTTGTTGAGGCAGATTTTTGAGTTAGATGTCCTTCCTACCACCAACCCTCACCTGTTTCCAAGCAAGGTAATACTTCTCCATGGCCAAACAGGTTTTCACAGACTCAAAACACGCCATTTTGATGATGGTTATGCTCATTTACAACCATCAGAAGCAAACAAATACAAACACACAATAGATTTCTTTCAGTTTCTGTCAACAAAATCCACTCACAAGCTTTGGTTGACCTGGAGCACTTTCCTCAAGTGCTTTGCAGTGGGACTGAACCCAAAAACATATGGCTGAGAATCAAGTTCCTTAACCACACAGTTATTGCTGCAATATTAAATCGTTTTATATTTCAGTAATTCTAACATGAAAATAATATTGTACAAACCACTTTCTATTCTACTACAAACGTTTGTCTTTTCTAAACTGATCACTTTGATTAATACACAAATCTTGACCCACATGCTATGGAATCTATCATCAGGCAGGGTCGATAACTAACAAGTCATTGAAATTTATAGGCAAGATATCTTTTAAAAGTGTTCTTTGAATATGATTCACATGCATCAATACACATCATGTATGAAAGAACAAACAGGTTTCAACTAAAGGCAGCTTTTTTGGTTGCTGTATCACAGAGTTGAGAGGAAAATCTAAAATATTAACTATCTTTACAGTAGACTATGCCTGTAGCTTTTGATTTATGACGAAGTGAAGATGGACATTAAGATCACCAGGAAATATCTGTAAGTGATGTACCACAGAAAAATTTGAAGCTCAAAACTAAAATAGATAACACACACACACACACACACACACACACACACACACACACACACACACACACACACACACACACAGCTATGCAGCAAAGAAGTCTGCTTTGCAAGCATCTGATTATAGATTCAGTAAGTGACTTCTACTATGGCCCACAGGCTGTCCAATGCCTTGTGAGTGGATTTGGTAAATAGAAGATTTGTGGAAGCCTGTTGTGTGTGTGTGTGTGTGTGTGTAAGAGAGAGAGAGTCTCACTACTTAACAATCAGTGATGGTTTGTTTGCATTCCTGTAACTTAATAGTTTGGCAAAAGAGACCAGTAGAGTAAGTACCAGACTTAAAAAGAGAACTAAATACTGGAATCAATTTATTCAACTAAACCATTCAATGCAGTGCCCCAGCAAGGCTGCAATCCAATGACTGAAACAAAAGATACATCATCATTTAATGTTTATCTTCCATGGGATGGGAAGTTTTGACAGGATCCAATAAACCCAAGGATTACATTATGCACCACTGCATTCTTTGGCGTGGTTTCCATGACCAAACGCCCATCCTAATGCCAACCCCTTTATAGAATGTACATTGGTGCAATTTTTCATGTCATCAGCACAATTAAGGTCATTAGGCAGCATACAAGACTACAAACCCAGAGAGAAGCAACTTCATGCTAGACGATGAGAAGTGAAAGTACAAGAGAAGAAGGCAGAGCAAAATAGATTTATTTCACTTTCAAACCACGAAATTTTGGCTTCAGGCCTACTGCACAGTTCTTTGACCAAAACCTTGTGAGTGGATTTGGTAGACAGAAATCAAAAGAAGCCTATCACCTGTGTGTGAGTATGTTTGTTTACTTTTACTCTTCTCTGAAAATTGCTGGGCTAGAAACTGCGACACTAATGTCATTTTTCCTGTCAAATTATTCCCTGGCTTCGCAGCTTTGAAGACATATGGAATAAAAGATCTTTTACTTGTAGAACTGGCAAGGGTTAGCAATAGGCAGAGTATCCAGCAATAAAACAAAGCCTCGGAAATATATTCATCTAACCCATGCTAGAATGGAAAAACAAAAAAAGAGACATAAAAAAAGAAGAAAAACAAAAATATATATATATATATGTATCATTGCTTTAATGTTCACTTTTCTATGTGCTAGCATGGTTTGGAATTTAGCGAGGCAGATTTTCTATGGCTGGATGACCTTCCTGTTGCCAACCCTCACTGTTTTTGAGGCGCACGCGCACACGCGCGCGCACACGCACACGCACGCACGCACACACACGCACGCGCACGCGCACGCACACACACACACACCCACACACCCCCACACACACAGCAGATTTGAGTTATGGGCATAACCGGGTGTACGTATCAAGAAGATATGAACTAAAAGTTTCTGCAGATTTTTATTTTATTTTTACTGTGCTATTTGAATATATCATTCTATGCAGATTCCTCAGGGATGACTGTCTAACATGGGGAGGTTAAAAGGCCCATCAACTATATTGCTATGGAAATAATATCATCATCATTTAACATCTGTTTTCCATGCTAACATGGGCTGGACAGTTTGACAGGGTCTGGCAAGCCAGAGAGCTGCAACTCCTTGGCTGGGAGATGAAGTGCTACTAAGAGAGGTAGCTTTGTGCCAGTTGAGAGTTTAAAGTATAACTGAGGGAGATAGGTGACTTGCTATAGGGGAGATACTTGGCTACCCCAGGAGGAAAAGAGAGGGGAGGAAGGACAGACAGACAGACAGAGAAATAGATGGTGTTGGATTTTATATGACTAAACCTCAATTTTTACAATTCTGTTGCTGATTAAGATATTTCACTTTTCCACATATTTCAGCCACCTAAGATTAATTGCTTTATGCTCTTTGATTTCTTAGATGTCAGACAGCATTGTTGATGGTGATAATGATGACAAAATGATAATGACAAGGACAATATGAAATGTGTTAACAAACAAATACTTTCTGATAATATCTGATTTCATATCTAGCTTACTGTGCTGAATGCAATAGTAATAATCAAGATGTCTTATTCAGTGTCCAGTCTGCTTTAGGTGTATATCTGGCAGTTTTAGTGATAAGTTCAATGTTTACATGTAATGATGATGGACTTAAAAAGAAGAGAATAGCTATAATTTCTTAAAAGGATACATTCACAAGAAATCAAAAAGATTTATAAGAACCTGAATTGTCATTCATATATATATATAGCAGGAAAAACAGAACCATCAATAATACTTTGCATATGTGCCTAATATCATATTTAATTATATACCTAACATTTTATATAAGGTGTATATTTAGTGTATCTGGTATTGATTATTTTGACCTAAGTAATGAGAGAAACAGTTCAATTCCCAATTGGAACAGTTCTCATTTATGTCAGGGAAGCCAATAACGCTATTACATCCCTTTATGTCTATATGAGAGTCAATAGTGAAACACTTCACTTGTAATACATTGTTAATGTCCTTACATTATAAGAAACGGTCTCATCATCAAGGAGGTAATAGATAGAAATGGAAACAATGAATAAAATCTAAACAGAATTTTAGTCCTATCTTCTTCCCTGCTAAATAAACTTGTCTTTGCTAAATTTATTTCAAAGTCTCTTGATCCTGAACTTAACTTTCACACCTGGAACTTCCACAACTGGAATTTTTAAAATCCTTCAACTGATACAGCTACGAGAACTAGGTTAATAGCATACAGAAGTTCCCATGAACAACCAGTCCTTAACTTCCTCCGTTACAGCCTGGAGAACTACAATAAACAAGAGAGGTGGGGCTGAGAACCAAGCATTAATAGACCACAACCTGCATGCTAAATTCCTAATCAAGCATGGGACTAACTATGCTGATGGCATCACTGTACTTGACTTACAGCAATCTTCTCAGTGACCACCAGACAAAAGAGTGAGATTCTGTTAGAGATCCTCTCTAGATCAACAATTTGCAAGGTGTAGCAACTTGCTCTTTGCTAAGAACTTCTATAGTAGTCTCCCTAGGAAGAGGGGCATCAGTCAGACCCCAAGTGCATCTCATCTAAGAGGATCCCCCACCCTTCCAATTAAGTATGCTATCTCTTTCACAACAACATACATTATAATAGCATATTGTAACTTTGTATGCCTTAGAACAGAAAAGGCTAGAATCAAACTTGCTAATCATCCTTTCCAGAGAGATAAGACATAAGCCAGTAATATATGACTTTCAATTCAATTATTTAACCTCCTCCCTCTTTCTCCTCTTCCTAAAATTTCTCTTGAAATTGGGGAAGAAATTAAATGAACAGTTATCAAAAATTTAACTGACCCAATCGATTGAGATTAATAAACTATCAGATTGAAATAAGTCCTTGGTTCGATGCGACAAACTTAAAACCTTACAAAACAGTCCAATGTGTGAAATCAATAGATGAGTAATAGAGTACAATCACATTAAGTTTCACAGAATTTTGTTTCTTTGCTTTTTTTGTTCCAAGTTAAACTTCTAACCAGATCAACTTTGTCTCTAATCCCTCAAGGAAATTCTAGAAACCTGTACTAATTAATATATACATTGTGCCATTTTAAACGAAACGATTTTTATGTAGGGAATATGGCTTCATGTTGGAACTACATATGAATTGCTATTGCCCTTGAGGAAAACAAATTAAGTTAAAATTATATCATTTCTAAGAACTCTCACAGTAAATACATATTCCAGTCTAAAATGAAATGTTGCTATGGTTTCTTTGAGTAGAGGAGGATCAATGAAATCAAAGAAGTTAATAGATCAATTATGTGTATTGTATAAATGGTTGCATGGTTAAGAATAGGTGCAGGCATTACTGTGTGTTGAAAAGTCTGCTTTGCAACCATGTGGTTTCAGGTAGTCCCACTACGTAGCATCCTGGATAACAGTCTTCTACAATGGCCCTTGGGCTAACCAATGCCTTCTGATTGAATTTGGTAAAAGAGAAACTGCAGGAAGCCTGTTGTGTGTATCATCATTTTACATCCGTTTTCCATGCTTGCATGAGTAGGATGATTTGACATTGACCCCCATTGCTGGTATTTAATTTTATCAACCCTGAAAGAATGAAAGGCAAAGTTGACCTTGGTGGAATTGAAACTTAAAACACAAAGAGTCATAAAAATTGCCACTTAACATTTTGTCAAAAATCCTAATGATTCTGCCAGCTTGTTTTGTCTAATGGTTTTAAATTTTGGAGGGGGCAAGCCCTCCAAAATCAACCCCAATACTTCACTTGTACTTTATTGACCCCAAAAGGATGAAAGGCAACATGAACCTCAGTAGAATTTGAACTCAGAACAAAAGAGCAAAAAGAAATGCTAAGTATTTTCTCTGACTCACTGATGACCCTGCCAGTTCACTGGTTTAAAATTTTCAAGACTAGAAATTTGGGTGGAAAGAGGTTAATCAATTACATCATCGCCAGTGGTCAGTCAATGGGTGTTTATTTTATTAATCCTAAAAAGGTGAATGGCTAAGTCAATCTCAACAGAATTTAAACTCAGAGCAAAGAGTGAAAGAAATACCACTAAAGATTTTGTCCAACTTGCTCACAATTCTGCCTGTAAGCCATCATAATAAAAATACTGTTAACTTGTATCAGAATTATCTACTATCTTCAGCAGATGTTTCAAATCAGAACTAAATTGGAGATGTTCTATTGTTCCTCAGAAGCCTTCAGTATTTGTCCAACACCATTAAATCAACACTGGCAAATCATAAGTATTACTATGGAACCAATAACAAATATAAAATAAATAAACGATAACCTAAACACTATAAATAATTTCAGATGTTTCAAAGAATACATCAAATATAAAGTTTTAAAAAAATAATCAACAGTCAATTCTTGAAACATTCAACTATTTCTGGACTTTATTTCTTTATTAGTGATTAATATAATGAAGGAAAAAATTGCTCTTCCTTGCCTGTAATAAAAAATTTTTTTAAATTAACACTTTATAAATGAAAAAAGTGTTTCCATTTCTGAAAAGCAAAGGCACAAAATAAATTTGATATGAGAGACACTGAAAACAGAATCAATTATGTTTTTGATATTTGAATGGATATCTTTTCACATTAGCAGGGGAAATTTAAGTGAAAAATATTTTCAATCAAAACTTAACTTAACTAAGGAGGAGGCCATTCATTCAATCTGCAAGAAATAGCAGCCAAATCTCTCTCAAATTACACCCTGATGATTTAAATAAGGATAGATATATTGGATCATGTTCCTGATACATTAGGTTTGAAAATAAAGCAGGATGGTCATGGTTATAATCACAGACCAACTCAACTGGAAGAGACATAGAGCTAAGAACAGCTACCTAAATAAAACATATAAATATAACAGATGATAGATCAGAAATTATTCTTGAACCTGTTCCCAAGACAAACACAAATTATTGTTGCTTAACATACTAACCCACAGCCAAAACTAAACTTACTTTCTAATTTGTAGCTAATGTAGGGATGTGGATTGATTTAAAAAAATAAAAAAACCTCATTTTACTATTAATTAAATTTTTCATTGAATGACAAAGTCAATCAGATGAATGACTGGATGTGTTACTTTTAAATTGAATATACAAGTCACTTTTTTGAATTACAAAAATTAAAGGACAGAACATTATGGTACTAGAGGTGGTAGATTTAAAGAAGCTAGTAAACCTACTGCAAAGAGATAGAATTCAGTGTCAAGTCTATGATATATATCTATTACATTGTAGATTATTCCCTGTGGAAACAAGAGGATGTCAAAAACATACTAAGAACTATCAAATACTGGGAAGTTAAATTTTCACAAGATTTTTAATAGAAAACCAAAATAGTTACATATTATTATATACTTAGTGTGTGTCAGTAGGGGGACAGCTTAATTAAAGGTATAGCTTAATAGTTATAAAATTATAGCTAAATGCACTGCAGTAACTTACTATCTGTTCAGATTTTGAATTGTTAGCCAGAAAACAATATTTAAAATTAAGCATTAGTTGATCTATCAAGCCTGGAAAGATGTAGAATTCTTAATCTGTAATGCCAGACAATAAACCAGTTATTGCTATGTATCTAATCCAGTTTTCTATTAAATCATACTCCTGACTAAACTGCTATACTCCTAAACAACAGAATGGTTTGAAATAATGGACTATAAATGATTATTCAATCAAAAGTTGAAACAGAGATTGTTCGTGTCTAACTTAATGGACAACTCAACATCATACAATGCAGAGTAGATAAAAGAAAAACTTTAAACAGTTAAACCAAGTGTCGTCTCTAACAGCCCTGGCGCATCCAAAGCTTCATGAGTAGATTTGGTAGATGGAAACTGGAAGCAGTCCATAGTGTGTGTGTGTGTGTGTGTGTGTGTTCCCTTGTCTTGACATCACATATTGGTTGTAAATAAATATCATCTTATAATGTTATCTCCCGTGAAGAACCTGTGAAGCCATGGGAAATATTACCTTCCTTGGAAACAAAGAGGGCAACTGGCCACAGAAACTTTGCCTCAACAAATTTTGCCCGATCCATGCATGCATGTAAAAATAGACATATGAGGATGATGATTACAGTAATAGCATATACAGCAGTATATAATTAACATACTGAAAAATAATTGATTTTAATCAGAAATATGAATGGTTCCCACACAAATTGCTAATAGCTGATTCTACCAACAGCAACATCCTACAACAAGAGTACAAGATAACATGATTGTGTTTAACAGCAATAAAATAACCTCACATATATCAAAGAAACCTAGAATAATTCACACACACTACTCAGAAATAATTCAGATAACCATCACACACTTAAAAATCAACAGAAAATACGTCGGTATTAAACTGCTGATGACTCTAAACATGGCACTAGTGTGCCTCATACAACATCTACTTCTCCATGCTAGTTTGCACCCCCATATACCACCAGTATACACTACCATATACTGCAATATATTCTAAAAACTGCCACTATATATTTTTATATACTGCCATATATATTTCTATACACTTACAATATACAGAAACCATAAAAAACTATTTTCTTCAACATCAAAGAGCCAGCATAAAAGATAAAATAAACAAACTCAGATATGAATGTCCATAAAACAGTATTTTTAAAACTAGATGGAATTGATGAAAAACAGATTCTAAGTTCTGTTCTGCTAAAGTTTGGCAACCATGCTCTCAGTTCCAATTAGCATTAAAGTAGAATGATGTTATGTTCTTTCATACTTAAAAAGAGTAAAAATAATAATTAAAAAAAACATAACAGCTATTTATGTTTTCAAGGAAATATCAGGAACTATTAAAAAGAAATTTAAAATTGGTTTTAAAAAAATATACAAGACTGAATGATGACAACAATGATGATGAATACAACAAAAGTGAGGAAAATAAGAGTCCACCTTCAGTCCAAATTATGCTGTTTATGTAAGATTCACATTTTACCAAAGATAAATATTCACCATTTTCAAAAGCTCTTTCAGTTTAAAATTTTAAAAATATGTTCCAAATAATAGCCAGAGGAAATGAAAATATAAATATCAAAATTCCTCCTAATTTCTTCTAAACTAAAGCTGAATCTTTATATTGGAATTATATGAAATACCTGAAAAGAAATCAAATGCTATTATCTAAAATCCTTCTGTAAATGGTTTCTCTCATCTTTTGAAGTATAGTAAAGACTTACGTTACAGCAATCTAATCATAGATATTTATCTCCAGAAGAGGTAGTCAGTCATATTGCTTACAAAAGGTAATTTTAGAATATTCTTCTTGGAAGAAATCAAACATTTTCCTAAATGTGGTCAAATTACAAATTTTATATAATTAAAAAAAAAATGAATACTCTCTATTTAATAAAAAAATCCCAACATTTCTATTATATTTTACCAATAATTTTTCCTTAATCCACCTCATAATTATTGATATTTCTCCACCACTAACTCTACAAAAATGACTGCTTTATTCCCCTCGAACAGATTTTTGACTGTCTTTCCATACATCATCCTATGATTTTCCTGGACATAGTGATTTTTTCCTGTGAGCATTAAGCATTTCAGGTCTTTCAAAAATCAGATACCCTTACCCAGGTGACATAGCCTGGGCTGATCAAGCCCTAACTAGTGTGTCCAGTTAGCACTACTCCTGGTAGCACTGCTCCTTCCAAGGCTTTCACCTCTTGATCTACAGCCATCTTGAGGAAAATTCTATCTCCAGTCAACTTAATAGCTTCCCCTGCAAATCCCAGCATGTTGTAAACTCTGCAGAGGAACTGGCCTACAAACCCTCTGCATCCTACCTTGATGGAATCACACCTTGTTTGCTACCCATTACTTTGGCATAGTTCCACCGACTCAGTATATTTCCTTCTCTTACTCTCTTTTGCATCCTCAATCAGGTTCTTCAACAAAACAGTTATAAAACATTACTGGAAAGACTTGTTGACTCAGTAAGAACTAAATTTATAGAAATTTTAATAAAGCAAATAATACAAGCCAGATTCAAAATCATTTTAATTATCAAATCTCTTCAAACTGAACTTGTATCTGAAATTTGTCAAATATTAAAGTTAACAAATAATGACAAATTTGCATAAAATTCACATCCCCTTAAATATCTTTTATATTTTAATAACTATATCAGAATTGAGACTTCAATGCCTGCTGTTCCACATGCCACCAACCATGTTGATCAATTTAAATACAAAGAAAGAACTAGTTTTGCAACAATTTATGAAAAGTAGAACAAATTCCTGTGAACAGAAGTGAGATATATTAATCTTACTGTAGTCTATTTTAGTGTTTTATATCTTATTTCATAAGATATGAAACAGGCATGGCTGTGTGGTTAAGAAGCTTACTTCCAAACTATGTGGTTTCAAGGTCAATCCTGCAAACACAGCACCTTGGGCAAAAGTCTTCAATGATAGCCCCAGGCCAATCAAAGTTTTGTGGGTGGACTTGCTAGATAGAAACTGTGTATTAAACTTCAAAGTCCCTATCAATCTTTTCATAGTAAAAATTTAATAAACATATACTCTACTACAAAATATTGACTAATCCATCAGTTTAATGTTAAATTGTTTTAAAACAACATTAAAACAAATATTTGTGTGTGTATGTGTACAAGCTGTCTTTGACATCACGTGATGGCTGTCAGGCCAACAGTGTTGATCATTTCTAGTCTTTCATGAATAATATATTTGGCCTTGGGGAAATATTTATGTTGCTTGGAAACAGGTGAGGTCTGACAACAAGAAGGGCATCTGGCTATAGAAAATCTACCTCAATAAATTCCATCTGACCCATGAGGATCTCATATAATGTCTTATGGTTTTATATCACTGAAGGTTTTGAGGAATGAATTAGTAGTCGTCTTGTTAGCTTCAATATTTTTAAACAAAAATAAACAGACTTTTCCCTATACTTAATAAAAATTCAATAGCAAAATGGAATTCAACCCAACAAGAAAATGAAATATGAAACATACAGTAATGAACCAGTGATGGTACCTAATTAACAGCTAGATAGACCCAACCACAAGTCTAGACAAAGAGTTAAAGTATTGGCTGACTGCATGTCTTATATACAACTCTCATTTAAATGACTCTAAAATATTTTAATGGCACTGTATATATTCCTTTTACATTAATATCTATTTTCAGGTCTTTTGAAATGCCTATGTAAATGGAGGAAAAAATACTTTGTCCCTGAAACTACTTTTCACTTACCACTTATTTTATAAAATGGAAAAACAATGTTAAAAAAAAGCTTTCAGAAAATATTTTCACAGAAATTAAGAAAAAAGATTTATCAAACTTTAATGGTTACTGAAGTAAAAATGATATCAACATTTATTAGTTGACAACTTAAATATGACAGGAGAAATAAAATACTAAAGAGAATGAAACATATAAAAATCATCATCATTTAATTTCCATGTACCAAAAAAGCTTCAATCCTTTGCTACAGGGTTTCTTTCAATGGCTGAAACCAATAAAAGAGTAGACTGTGGCCTTGCTGGGTCACCACCAAGTATTTTTGTCAAAATACTCCACTAATTTTATCAATCTCTAGTTACTATATTGTTAGGTTATAATGCATAATAATGCAACATAACCACTTCTTCAGCTCGTATAAACACACACACACACACAAATCTGCATAGTACCCATCAACCAAATTCCAGTCACAAGTTATTGTACAAGACAGTTAACCAAAATGCCACAGAGTGAGATCAAACCCAGAACCATATGACTGCAAAACAAACTTCTTAACTACTGAGCCAAGCCTGCTGAGTTACAACTTTTCAGATGATAATTCCTAGAAAATAAATGACATAAATTATCAGAATTTAATTTACAACTTGTTTGTGTTTCCCAGTTAGAACTACTTCCTTTTCTTGAATAAATCCCTTTGGCAAAGCTAACTAATCATACCTCATTGTTTCTTACAGAAAGTTCTTGGTACCCAAGGAGATCTGTTGCTTTGAGAAAGGAGCCTAGGTTTTCACAGAGATTACTGTTGCCTTAACTAATTTATTTTGTCATATCAACAGGAGGACAGCTGCATCAAGAAATACCAATCTCTAATTGTGTACGGAACATGTGGAAAGGGTAAAGCCAGGAAGACATGGGAAGAAATGGTGAGAAAAGGATCTCTGGACATTGTACCTGACAGAGGGGATAACAAGGGACCAAAACTTCTGGTGATTTGCTGTGCTTGAGAAGACCTGTCAAGCTAAGTAAAATCATGGTTGTCCTTGCATTCAGGCACATCCCCTACATCTCTCTTTAGCTCAGTGATCCTAAACTTATAGACTCGTGGGTACTGGTACCATGTAAAAAGCCCCCATGTGCCAGTGTCACATAAAAGCACCCATGCTGGTGCCACATAAAAGTACTCAGTACACATTGTAATGTGGTTGGCATTAGGAATGGTGTCCAGCCATAGAAACTATGCCAAAACAGACATGGAGCCCAGGCAGCTCTTCAGCTGGTCAGCTCCTGTCAAACTTTCAAACCCATGACAGCATGGAAAATGGACATTAAAATGATGAGGACAATGATTTTGAAGAATCTAAAACAATGTTGTTTGATAATCCCAAGATAATAGGTGGTGCTCCAGCATGGCCACAGTCAAATGAATGAAAGAATAAAAGAATATATATATATATATATATATATGACTAAATTATTCATGATATTTTGAAGGCACAAAAAAAAAAAAACTATTTTCTGATACTTTAGTAATTATTAATGTGTTGTCAGTAACTTCAGATGTATAATAAATAATAGATGTCTTGATAAATAGAGACAACAGGCAACAAAAAAGAAAGAAAGTAACACTTTTGAATATTGCATTCAAAATATTTTGAATCCTGATCACAAGATTTCTTGTGGCAACTGAGTCAAAAAAAAAAAAAACAGAAAGAGAGAGAGAATAATTTGAATAATATATATAAATACTGCATGCAATGAATATACTCAAAAAAATATTGGTGGACATAGATAGATAGAGAGACAGAGAGAGAGATAAAGAGAGAGACAGACAGACAGGCAGGCAGACAGATAGATAGATATAAAATCATTTAAACATCCACTTTTTCATGCTTCCATAAATTAGACGGAGTTTAAGACAAATTTGTGAAAGCTGGATGCCCATCTTGTCTCGTTTCTAAGCAAGATATTTCCTCATGGCCAGATTTATTTTTTAGAGAATATTGGAAATAATTTACACTCACAATTATAATGCAATGTTAAGACAAAGAAACACAAATATACATACTCTCTCACACACACACACACACACACAAATGCATGTGAGCATGCATGCATGTTCAGACTTCCCTTCTGCTGGAAAATGGAGTTGGTGCTCATATGAGGTTCTGTAAAATCTCTTAACATCAAAAACCTCATCCACATTTAGATAAATATTAAAAAAAGGAGTGTAAAATTTGTATATATGACTTGCACAATATATTACCCATTGTTATTTTGTTTGTATTCTCATGTTGCATGCTGGCATGGGTTACACTGTTTAATAGGTTCCTGCAGATCCAAAAACTGCTTCATGCTCCAGTGTCTGTTTTGGCATGGTTTCTACAGCTGATGTCTTTCCTAACAACAACCAAGCCACAGTGTGTACTAGGTACTCTCTTCATGGCACCAGCAATAATGAGGTTACCATATATCTTACAAAACTACAAACCCTGAAAGGGCAACTTTATGCTAGGAGATTAGGGGTTAAAGTAAGAGAGAAGGAACCAGAGCAAAATAGGCTTCTTGTTGTAGAGGAGCTATATGACAACTCACATTTTAGAAGAGAGGGCAACAGTCATCAGGTAGTGGTGAAGTGTTTGAATACCCTCAAAAAAGAATTCTATTAATTGAAGGATTGCACATGGCAGGAAGTTAAGAAAAAAATGATGTGGATTACCAAATAAACTGCTTGATGTATATGCGTTTATGCATTTATTTATATAATAGCCGATATGAACATAGGTTGATTCCTCTAGTCACATTTTACATCATATGAGGAAGAAGAATAAAAGAGAGTTAATATAAGAGCTACAGAGTTAGTGCCCACACAAGGCTGGTGGCAGGCAAAGAGTACAAGAATGCCATATCCATACACAAGACAAAGATGCAAAGAGACAGAAGAAGAAATGACAGAGTAGTTATATAAAAAAGAAATCCTTGTTCAACTTAATTTTGAGGTAAATATTTTTCTCTTGAAAATTAGCATAAGCAGCAAGGAACTTGATAAAGGTTAAATCATAATTATTGGTGGCGAACGTATACTTTCAAAGTTACCTATCATATCACAGGAAAGGTTCTAATATATGTGTGTATGCATGTGTCATCATCATTTAACGTATGTTTTTCATACTGGCATGGGTTGAACAGTTTGACTTAAAACTGGTAAGCTGGGGAGCTGCACCAGGTTTCAATCTGATTTGGAATGGTTTCTACAGCTAGATGCCCTTCCTAATGCCAACCACTCCAAGACTGTAGTGGATGCTCTTTACATGCCACTGGCACGGGTGCCAGTTATGAAACACTGGCATCGGTCATGACCCCACTTGGCTTCACACACACACACACAGCGTTTACTGTGATTTATTGAAGGAACTGCATAAGAGGAAAATAAGGCGAGGCAGACTAAAACAGCAGACAGACAATATTAAAGAATGGACAAATATTTAACAGAGACCCAAGATCTGGCATGCAACCACAAAAGAAAATGAGCATACCTTATATCAAAGCAGCACTCATATAACTTCATTAGAAGTTGTGGACCCAAAATAATACAACATACACAAAAACTGAAAATTACAACTACTTTAACACAACTTGGACCAAATCTATAAGGTGGATTGACAGGGTGAAAACCAGAAAAATTTGGGGACTTTCAGAGAAACTATTTAAAAATAGTGGACTGAAAGAATAGTAACTTGAAACATTTGGTGATGCCTGCTGGTGCCTTCCACATCCCTACCCTTCTCTACCCACTGTTCTATGTCGAAGTTAGTAGTATCCACTTTCTATAAAAACTGGGACATCTACACAAAAATGTCAATAGCAGCAGAACCTGATACATGCCATACTTTAGAAGAATCTGTGCAAGACTAAAATAACCTAAGTTTATAGAATTATTATTTAACTCCTTTGTTACTATATTTCTGTAAATACACTGCCTTCCTTTTATTTTTCAAAATAATGAATTTAGTAAAATAATTTAGATATTAATAAGCTGGTGTTTGGAACATAAATTAACATGAATTTTTGATGGAATCTGTGCAAGACTAAAATAACCTAAGTTTATAGAAATATTATTTAACTCCTTTGTTACTATATTTCTGTAAATACACTGCCTTCCTTTTATTTTTCAAAATAATGAATTTAGTAAAATAATTTAGATATTAATAAGCTGGTGTTTGGAACATAAATTAACATGAATTTTTGATGGAATGTTTAAGTTAAAACAATTTTGTTTAATAGAATCAGGTGAGTTGATATCAAAAGGGTTAAAGAATGCTTCATGTTATTTTAATTTTGTAAAGTGTATGAAGAAGCTGAGTAAAATTAAACAGGAAACACTACAGATATGTGTAATGTTGACAACCACAAACACACATACTTAACAGTAACAGAAATAACCCAATTCATGGTACTTTATCTGCTAGAAATAGCAACCAAATCCCCTGTAAATCCCACCCTACTATCTTAGAGGGGAATAAAAAAGAGACACCAAGTTTTCAGTATATCTGAAAATAAGCTAAGTTGGGATGACCAAAGATGGAATATATCTCATAAGTCTAATAGATTAAAGCTGACCTGGGGCCACACAACAATAAAACCAACAATATAATCTACAGAGTCTGGCTGCTGTGTTTACAAGTCCTGGTAAAATCTAAAATTATTGAAATAATCATTGTTTAAGTGCACTGCCTGGTGGTTAGGCTGTTGGGCTCACAACCATAAGGTTGTGGATTCAATTCCAGACAGGCAGAAGGGGACACATTGCATCCTTCAATAAAGTACCTAATTTCATGTTGCTCTGGTCTAATCAGTTGAAACAAGTACCAGCTAACTGCTGGTGCCACTATCTCTCCCCTCCATGACTGGTGTGATGCTGAGCTACCTATGTCTGCTCACAGCTACATGACCACCTAAAGCAATAATTGAAAGTGTGATATAAGTTACTTACTTGCAAGCAACAGTTCAATGCAAGCAGTGCTTATTTCCAAATTACAATTCAGCTGTTATTTGCTGTGTGCATGTGTGCGTACATGTGTGAAGTAGACAGGAGATTTGAAAGTTTGTAATTGAAAAGGTGACCACAAAGTTATGTACACATACAGGCATATGGTACCTTTAGACAACTGGATAAAATATTGATTACAACACAGCATAAACACATAGATACAAGCCTGATTAATACAAAACATCTCAGAAATATAGACATGTAGCAACAGATCCAAACTGAAGTAGGCCACAAAAGATCTGTTTGAGATAGAAATTTAATTGCTGTCTATTTGCCTTCAAAAAAGAAATTAAAAACAGTTATAAAATCGTAAAAAAGATAGAGACAGACAAACAGACAGAGACCTAATCCTCCATTCATAATTTCATAGATTCAAATTAAAAGTATTAAGTTACAATACAATAAATAATAAAATGAGCAATGTTCTCTTTGTTAATTATGTGCAAGTGAATTAGCTATTAATTCCTATTGAACACCACCAACCATTGAACTCTATGTTGCGTTTTGTCAAGCAGAAAAAGTTTAACCATTTCCAATCGGACATCAGAAAGAAACGGTTTTGTATAAAACTGTAAGCTATTCTGTCTGGGTTGCAAATAATGGAAGCAATAACAAATTTCTAAAGTCAATAAGAAGATAAATGGAGAGTCAGCAACAAAGCCAGAAGTATTGGATTGAACTAATAGCAAATGGTTGCATAATATTTAATCAGTTGGTAAATAGAAATCAAAATTCAATTTTAAAAAAAGCAATTTAATAAATATAAATGATGGCAACACTTAATTGTAAATGATAAAGTTGATTTCATTCCTTTTATTCAGCAAGTCCACACACTACATTTAACGAAAACATCAAAAGATTAAAACCAGAAATCTAACACTAATCCTGAATTAAGACTAACAACAAAACTAATACCAAAAATTCAGATTAGAAGCTTATATCCAATGGAGTAATATAAGCAGTAAGTTTTTTTATTTCTCTCTCTATTTTAGTCAATTGAGTGTGTGACAAAATTTTTCTGAAAGAAAATGTTACTCTTATCTATATTGAAATTTCTTATGAAAAACACTTGCTATATAAGCAAGCATGGCTCTAGAGCTATGAAGTTCACTTCGCAACCATGTGGTTTTAGGTTCAGCCTCAATGCATGGCATCTTGGACAAAGATCAAAGATTTGTTAGCTCAGAACCTGAAAATATATATGTGCGTGCGTGCGTGCGTGCGTGCGTGCGTGCGTGCGTGCGTGCGTGCGTGCGTGCGTGCGTGCGTGCGTGCGTGCGTGCGTGCGTGCGTGCGTGCGTGCGTGCGTGCGTGCGTGCGTGCGTGCGTGCGTGCGTGCGTGCGTGCGTGCGTGCGTGCGTGCGTGCGTGCGTGCGTGCGTGCGTGCGTGCGTGCGTGCGTGCGTGCGTGCGTGCGTGCGTGCGTGCGTGCGTGCGTGCGTGCGTGCGTGCGTGCGTGCGTGCGTGCGTGCGTGCGTGCGTGCGTGCGTGCGTGCGTGCGTGCGTGCGTGCGTGCGTGCGTGCGTGCGTGCGTGCGTGCGTGCGTGCGTGCGTGCGTGCGTGCGTGCGTGCGTGCGTGCGTGCGTGCGTGCGTGCGTGCGTGCGTGCGTGCGTGCGTGCGTGCGTGCGTGCGTGCGTGCGTGCGTGCGTGCGTGCGTGCGTGCGTGCGTGCGTGCGTGCGTGCGTGCGTGCGTGCGTGCGTGCGTGCGTGCGTGCGTGCGTGCGTGCGTGCGTGCGTGCGTGCGTGCGTGCGTGCGTGCGTGCGTGCGTGCGTGCGTGCGTGCGTGCGTGCGTGCGTGCGTGCGTGCGTGCGTGCGTGCGTGCGTGCGTGCGTGCGTGCGTGCGTGCGTGCGTGCGTGCGTGCGTGCGTGCGTGCGTGCGTGCGTGCGTGCGTGCGTGCGTGCGTGCGTGCGTGCGTGCGTGCGTGCGTGCGTGCGTGCGTGCGTGCGTGCGTGCGTGCGTGCGTGCGTGCGTGCGTGCGTGCGTGCGTGCGTGCGTGCGTGCGTGCGTGCGTGCGTGCGTGCGTGCGTGCGTGCGTGCGTGCGTGCGTGCGTGCGTGCGTGCGTGCGTGCGTGCGTGCGTGCGTGCGTGCGCGTGTGTGTGTGTGTTTCTCTCTCTCTCTACTTGTCAATGTTGCAAGCTAATTGTAAACAAACATCACTGTTATATAAGTGGTGCTGTTTGCTTGCAATCTTCCATGAAAATATGTCCAGCCATTATGCTGTTCACATTTGAAGGACTAGGAGGAAATATTACCTTGTCTGAAAACAAGTGAGGATTTGTGTCATGCAAAGTGTCTGGCTGTAGAAAATTTGTTTTAACACTTTCATTAGCAAATTTCTGTTGAGATACTCTTCATTTGTTTCAGTAACTGTCACGTGGGGTTTCGAACATAAATTAACATGAAATTTTGATGGAAAGTTTTAATTAAAATAATTTTAAAAGAGGAAGCTTATATCATAGGATCAGCTGTGGATTAACCCTTTAGCATTTAAACCAGTCACATCCAACCCAAATATTCTATTTGCTTCATGTTTAAACTGACCAGTTCCAGCCTCTCACACCTACCCTACAATGTCATTTAAAAAATAAAGAATCACATCATTGAAATCTTGAGCACTGTGAATAAATAAGCATCACATTTGACAGAGTAACCTGGATGCTAAAGGGTTACGGTAGGTTGGTATCAAAAGCGTTAATGAATTTCATCTGATGCATGAAAGCATGGAACACTGGACACTAAAACAAACACACAATCTTGTTAAAAACGGGAGGGGGGGGAGGCTCAGATTTCATCCTTTGAAGATTCCACCAATGTGTAAACAATTTAAACTTGAAATTGATGTAAAGTATAAAGTTAACCTCTTTTCTCTAAACACATGTTTAAGTGTGATGTAGTCACCTACACAGCCCCCAGAGGACAAACAATACTGTGCTTGATACCTTGCCATTAGTGTGAACCCTAAATCCCATCTTGATTACCCTTACTTCTCTTCCGTTGTAAATTTGGTAAATGATAAAAATGCAACTATAAAACCTGAATGAACAACTACAGTATTAGTTGCAAAGGACTTCACTCAAACAAAAAGGGGGTGAAAAAATAACAACTGAAATGTTGATTTACTGAAAAATTCAATGTATCGTAATAAAATTTTAAAACGAAACCAAAATTTAGCTTAATCTATGTCTTGAGAAAAAGAGAGAGAGAGAGAGATCTGGTTTCATTGAGGGTCCTTCAACTTCCTTTTGATGAACAGAAAATTTATTGCTGGTTTTTTTGTTTGTTTTTTCTAGCTCAAGAATGTGAGAACAGGTGGAGAGTTCTGGATATTTGATGACATACTAACTCAGATATAAAGATTGGGGTTAATGTGAGACAAGAAATATTTAAAATATTAAAATTACACTCGATGATGAGAAGAAAAAAATTAACAATTAGATTAATTATCAACTAGCAGTACCCATGGGAGTTTCATGGGTATTTGAAAATTGTAAGATAGAATTGTATATTTTTCTGAAGCATTTGATTCTTGAAAAGGTGTAAAAGACCACTTAAGTAATATTAAAGGTGCAATCTTAGGACACACACACACACACACTGCCTCTTCTTACAACTATACCACATCCCCTGTGATAAACTCATTCTCTTTGCTTCTTCTTCCAACTAACCACTTAACCATGTAACATAATAACAATCCCTTTCTCTCACTGCTAATACTCTTCTTTCTCTTTTCACCTCTCCCTTCGACTAATCATGTAACAGTGTCACACATTTGGCCTTAGCATATTAACATATAGATTCTGGTTAAGAGGCAAGAGAGATAAAAATCAAATTTTAATTGCATAACATTAATTACTACTGGAATGTCAACAATGCAGTGGGGAGTAAGTCTGATCTTGTCAATACAGTCACAATTCTGGACATGCTTCGGTTTAATTTGATCTCCACAGCAATGACCAGTACTGCTACACAAAGTGTACTTGAAATATATATATATATCATCATTTAACGTTCATCTTCCATGCTGGCATGGGTTGGATGGTTTGACAGGAGCTGGCAAGCCAGAGAACTGCACCAAGCTCTGTCTGTCAATAACTAATAAGCCAAATATTCAAAGCCACCATCAACTTCTTGAAAAATAAGTATCGAGTTCCTTTAATTTAATGTTAAACTGCACAAACACACTCTTGTGAATAAACATCCAGAAATTTGACAGTTTGAAATAAAGGCTGGTGTTGGGGAGCATATACTCAGGGACAGGCTCTGCATGGAAAAACAAATGGTAAAGTCAGTGCTAACATATTAGCTTTCTTTGAAATATCAAACCAAAGAATGCCTTCTTGCTGGTGAAGTGGCAAACAAAGTTTATCTCCCAGTTTACTCAATCACTGAACTCTTGTTTGTTGCCAACTTATCACTAACCAAGAAATAGTTTTGATTAAGTTGATCTACTGATGGTATATTAGCATCAAATTTAGAAATAAACTCCAATGGAGATAAGAGATAACATGTATGTTATAGACTCACAACTAATAAAGATAGTAATGCCTTTCAAGATGAGATAACAAAAAAAAAATAGTTTCACAGTAATGTAGACTGTTGAAGCTTTCTAGAAAAAGAATAGCAGCATTTTGGGTGAATATTCCGTTAAGTGATTGTTGAGAGATGAGTTAATCATAATGGAAAAGTTTGCTTTTAGGTTTTCATGAAGAATGATTATAGCTTCAGCTAAGAGGAATCTTAAACAAGCAGCACAATGCTTGAAGATGGTTATTGCAATTTTAACTTGGCCAATTAAATAAAACAACTCCTCTATTCAGCTGAGTTAAGTAATAAAGTAGTAATAAGACCACAAAGTTAAACATTTAGATCTTTGATGACAATGACAACTATAACACAGCAAAAAGGAATACCATTCTACTTGACTCAGTGTCCTAGAAATTCTGTAGAGAAACTGTTGAAATGCAATTAAGAGGATTTATGATTAATCAATATTTTATTATAATTCAAAAATTACTTCAAAGATACTGCAGATATACAACTTTACTGGTGATTGTAGCCAACAAAGCCATCAAGATAAGCAGATATAAACAAGTAAACCCAATTACTAGAAACAATAAATTCAATATTCTCAACAGACTTTCAATGATATTCAGTCATATCGACAGGAATAACATCTCCATAAAATGCTCGGTTTCAAAATATAGAAATAGAAGGAAAAATGGAAGAGTGATGAGTGAAATAGCTGGTGATATTTAATAATGCTCATTTACATTCAGAGTTCAAATTCTGACTTTGCCTTTCATCTCTTTAGGGTCAATGAATTTATTGTTGTCAATCCAATTGTCAAAATTCATCCCCTTCAAATATGTAGCCAGGCGCCAAAGTTTCTCTATATTAATCCTCTCAGATCAATGTTGTTTAACCAAAAGCTACTTAATGTATCAACAGTTTATAGTATTAGATTCAAAACTCATGACCTGAATAGTTGTACATTTTAATCCAAATTAAGACCCATAGAATCCCAACTGAGAAATCTAAAAATTATTTCATTTTTAAGGCCAGTTGCATATGTTACTTCAGCTTCCAACTGATGAGCCCATCTAAGAGTTAAAGAGAAAACTCAACTCACACAACTATAATTATACACCTTTTTACTACAGCCAAGCACAATCAACTGTAGATAATTGACAGAATTTCACAATTTGCATGCTGTCAGAATTTTCTTTTTAAAACGAATTCCTGAACAGCTGAAACATCTACACACCCTAACAGGAAATAAGATTATAAATAATTCAAAATATTTCTAGATCAGATAAATTTCAGAATCTTTTCAAAATTTAAAAGCACAAGAAGGGGAAAAAATGGATAAGTTTATTAAATTACTAAACTATTTAATTCTTACTTTTAAAAGATAAAGAGCCAAACCCAAAGCATATTCCAGAAGACTGGTTCTAGAAACTTGAGGCTCTTTGGAAAAGTTTAACAACCAGAATGGATAAGACAGAAAAAATTCTTAAATGATGCAAGCAGTTTAATACAGGATCACGAGATATTTAAGGTAAATTAAAATAAAATATCTGCAGACTGTTGTTTATAATAATTTCAATGGAACAAGCAAATTATGAAGATTAGTGGAAATAATTAAGAGTGTATATATATATATATATATATATATATATATATATATACATACATATAGTCCACTCTGCTGAGTGGTTGGTGTTAGGAAGAGCATCCAGCAGTAAAAATCCTGCCAAAGTAGTCACAGAAGTCTGATGCAGGTTTCAGCTTGGCCGGCTTTTGTGGTACTATCCCACCCATGCTAGCATGGAACACGGACGTTAAATGATGATGATTTGAATTATTAATTACTACCACTCCCAAGCATTACACAATGTTTTCCACAAACAATTCTATAAAATAAGCGAATTAAAAGAGTGGGTGTTTTTGGATAATAAACCTTCATCAGCAGAAATATGGTAGAGTTGTCACTCAATTGCTCAGTTAAAAAAATGTTATCTAACTCCTAATTTTATGGAGATGAATGTCTCACCAACAGTGAGGAAAATAGGGAATTGTGATCTATTTCATAAA
Organism: Octopus bimaculoides; assembly: GCF_046866305.1. NCBI lineage: Eukaryota > Metazoa > Mollusca > Cephalopoda > Octopoda > Octopodidae > Octopus > Octopus bimaculoides. Next base: position 193,390,294 of record NC_142928.1, read on the forward strand.
GGTCAGCAGTATTACAAAGAGCTAGAATTAAAACTGAATCCATTTTTACACCATGGACACAGTCCACCATGAGCTTAGCTTCTCTATATTATCATTAACCAACCAATCTGCTGATACAACTAAATTTTCCTGAAACATACATTTAATACCTTGAATGTTAAGGCAACATGCCCAAAAGATTTGGTAAGATTTGATTCAGCATAGTGAGAAAGCCAACTGAACAATGAAATGTTGTGAAAACCAGAACTTGACATATAAGCACAAGCTAATAGTTCTATCAGGTTAAATATTTGTTTATACTAGGTTAGCTGTTCTAGTAGTTTACACTACTGCCAAGATTTTACAACCAATAAACAAACTAAGAGCTGCATGCATCAGTGGTATGCTGGAATAAACTGTCAAAAGCTACACTGTGTCTAAAACATTACCACCAAGTGTTTAGTTATTTCTGTACTATGGCTCTGTTTAAACAGAAATGACAACATCATTATCAAACTTAGGTGTGGTAAAAAAGTTTGCTTCCCAACCATAGTTTCAGGTTCTATCCCACGGCATGGTACCTTGGACAGGTATCAGCTATACTCACAAATTGATCAACACCTAGTGAATAGGATTTGGTGAACAGAAACTGAAAGAAGCCAGATAGGTGGGTGGATGGGTAAGTAAGTAGGTGTATGTGAGTGGGTAAGAGTTGCTTTGTCTTGACATGAAGAAATAGTAATTACTTCAAAACAAGAGTTGGTGACAGGATGGGCATCTGGCTGTAAAAATTCTGCTTTAACAAATTGTCTCCAGCCCATACAAGCATGGAAAAGTAGACATTAAACTGATTATATATATGTACAAACACACACAAACACACACACACACACACACACACACACACACACACACACACACACATTTATGTGTGCATTCATGTGTGTGTTTACATTTGCACTTGTCAAAAATTGCAGAGCTACAAGTTGTAATGATGTAATTTCAACAAAATCATCCACTGGTTTTGTGCTTTTGAAGGTGTGTGGAGATACCTTGCTGCAAAACAGGTAAGTTTAGGAACACAAAGAGCACCCAACTGTAAAGCAATACCTCAATATATTCATCTAACCTATATTAATATGGTAAAATAGATATAAAAATGAACAATCTTGTTTTTATCTTTGAACATATTTAAATTCTCCCATAATACAAGCATTAATCCTAAAATCACAAAGTCATGTGGAGGGGTAGGCTTAAACTGTTGTCCAGTTTAACACCATGACCTGGCCCTAGGCTGCTTTCACAGAATTTACTCAATTGCAAGCACTCATGGGACCAAGTCTCCAGTTTGATTCCATCCATTTCCTCCACCCATCACAGGGAACCAAAGGGTTCCCAGGCACCCTTGCTTCCAAATCCTATATGATTCCAAATTTAAATTGAAGATGTAGCTAAGTACAGACCCTTCAGTAGAACTACTCCCACACTAAATATATTGTTAATCCTAAATTTAGGCTTCCTCAACCATCATGGCCCCTGCCTCCCTTAACTACAACATGTGGTATCTATAAAATCAAATCTTTTTAGGTCAAACAAAAATGAAAACTTTTTTCTCTCCTTGTACCAATATCATTGAAAAATAAAGATTATATAGTCATAAATCTAAACTACATAATATTCGTTTTAGTTATCCTTCACAAAATTTATCACAAAGTCAATCAGTTTCATACCAGATGTTAAAGATAAATTTGCATAAGTCTTCTTCTTCCTAAATAGCAATAAACATTACTTCTTTACTGACTCCACAAGGTGAAATATAACCTCTTGCAATATATTACACAGTCAGATTTTTGTCTAGAATATTATAACAAAAACAACTTTTAAGTATTTTATTTAATCCAACAGGTTTACAGTTTTGAAATAATTGCTTTAGCCTCTTTGAAACTGCTAGGCTTTCTTTTTTTAATGTTCTAACTCCCACAAAGTCGATACCAATAATATTTTTCAACTTTGAAATTAACAGAAATGTCAATTTTGCTGATGAATTTAACATTTGCATAGCGTTATTGATTGTCTGACATTAGCCTACACTTTAGTTTATTTTATAAATATATAAACATTTATATAGCAAGATTAAACAGAAACACACATACAATTTCAAAAATTGTATAAACAACAAATGAACATGTATGTAAAATACAAATACGTAATATAAATACGCAGTACAATGCAACAAAAATATACACTAGCTTTATATAAACTTTATATGAAGTAAAATTATCAGTAAAGCTATCTAAAATAATATTCATCTTGTTGACACAGAATTTGATAAGTAAAAGTATTTTCTTCTCCAACAATCTATTTTACACATAGGAGGAAATAATTATTAGAGGACAGAGACATTATCATTGCTTCTACAACACACCCTCTAGCTCTGTAACTGACACGTTAACAAAATGTTAATTTCAGTTTTTCACTTAGAAACAAGATACAGTGTTAGATTGGTGACAATAGCAAATAAAATGAGGTCAGAAAAATAACAGAAAATACAAAAGAAAAATCATTCTTAGATCTGAGAGAACATTTCCATTTCATAAGGAAGACAAGACAGAGTAAAGTACAAAGTCACAAAGAAACCCAATAACTTCCACTAAGTCTCAAAGATAGAGTTTAAAAGCTAAACCTTTGTAGTCCTCCTCAAAAGAAATACACAAATAAATAGATAAGGCTATGTGGTAAGAAGTGCACTTCCTAACCAAATGGTTCCAGGTTCAGTCCCACTGCATGGCATCTTGGGCAGATGTCTTCTATAGCTTCAGGCCAACAAAAGCTTTGTGAGTGAATATGGTAAATGAAAACAAAGAAGTCGTGTGTATCCACCACCACTTGACAACCAGTAATGTGTTTACACCCCCATAACTTAGTGGTTTACCAAAAGAGACTGACAGAATAAGTACTAGGTTTTAAAAAATGAATTAAATAAACAGGTACTGGGGTTGATTTGTTCAACTAAAATTCTTCAAGGCAGTGCCCCAGCATGGCTGCAGTCAAATGAGTGAAACAAAGATAAATATAATTTTAATGTCTACTCTTCTATAGTTGTATGGATGAAACGGAAATTACTGAGGAATTTTTTTTACAACCAGAAGCCCTTCCTGCCACCAACTTTCACCTGTTTCAAGCATGGTAACAATTCCCCATGGCAAGACACGTTTCTGTGGAAGATTGGAAATGAATTACACTGTTTGTATAATGGTGACACTCTTTTACAATTACAGCGCACAATCAACACAAGAAGAGATTCACTAGCACAGGCAATGGCTGTGTAGTTAAGTGGTTCAGAAGTTCACTTCCCAACTACATGGTTACAGGTTCAATCTCACTGCAAAATCTTGGACAAATATCTTCTATTGCCTTAATTTGACCAATGCTTTATATGTGAAATTTAGAAGGAAATTGTATAGAAGCCCGTCATGTGTGTGTGACTGTGTCTATTCACTTGTGTAGGTGCATGTAGGTCATTGTGTTCATATTTGATGGGGCAGGGCAGATATTACTTTGCTTGAAGACAGGTGAGAGTTGGTGACAAGAAGGGTGTCCAACCATAGAAAATCTGCCTTGACAAATTTCAAATGGCTCATGCAAGCATGGAAAAGTGAATAATAAAATGAGGATGATACAAATGTTCCTTGCATGAAATAAGCTCAACCAAAAAAATTACTATTTCAGTTTCTTATTAATAAACTATAAGTCAACTTAGTTTACTGTTTCATTTTGTCTACATAATTTATCCTATGTTTTGGCAAGATATTAGACATAGCTTGCTGAAACAGTATTTAAACTAAAAACATATTTGAAATACATACACCAATTAAAAACAATTAATGCATTAAATAACTTTTACACTGGTGTTTAGTAAAATATTATTATATGAAACTATTTTAATCGACTTTGTTGTCTCAGTTTAGACCAGGTTTAAGGCAAAGTGCTGGTTTGTCTGTTATTGGAATACTCTTGTAAGAATGATTTGAGAAGTAACAAAAAAATGTGTAAGCAATTGTGAAATGAAAAAAGAGGATATAATACAGACAAGAAATAAGTAATTTCTAAATACAATACTCCAGGTATAATCCTTGAAGGACAATAGGATCAATCTAGTGGTTTTGCTATTTTTAAGTTAGACAAAAAAGATCAGTCTCTTCTAAAATACATGTACCCACTCTCATGGTGCAAAGGTTACAAGAAATACAACAGAAAGACAAATTGAAAAATAGAGCTTATATTAGTTTGACACTCAAAAAATGGAGTGGGGGAACATCTTTAACATTTCAAGTATTTACTCTTCTTCCAAAAGATAGGACAGAGAGAAGGAAAATTGGAGAAATTGAAATATACAGGTGTCCAAATGTCATGGCATGGTGAATGACCAGAAGTAGTAGAAAGGTCACTTTAGGCATGAGTGGCAGTTGGTGGGGAGGCTGTGAGCCTGGTATGTACACATACAAGCATGCACACACCATTTTCACATTCACTTTACCATCATTTGATGGGCAAAATAGAACTTAAGGCAGATTTTCTATAGCCAGATGCCCTTCCTGCAGCCAACCCTTACCTGCCCCATGGCCAGGCATGTTTTCATTATTTTATCTCCAACCCCATCCTATAACAAATCAAAGATTGAAAATGAAGGATTGTTTATAATCATCATACTATGTCACAACACACACACATTTATCATCATTTTAATGTCTATTTCTCTCAACGCTTGTACAAGTCAAATAGAATTCATGAAAGCAAACTTTCTACAGTCAGAGGCCCTTCTTGTAGAAAACCTTCACCCATTTTCAAGCAAAGTAATAATTCTAAGTTCAATTCTGACACAACAAACCTATAATCAAAAGTACTCCAGTGGTAAAGCCCATCGTTTCTCTCATTTCAGAAATATCTTGAACTACAATGTCCAACCAACATCTCTTTCTTTTTTTAAAGATGGGAGGATGCATTTTAAGATTTCACTGCTATTTCTAACCAACTGAGTGACCATGGAAAGCCTCTCTACTTGCTATTACATCTGTTCTGTAGATTATATTAAAGGAATATATTTAGAACATGACACAATTCTGAAGCATCATAAGACAACAGTCAAAAGCCATTATTATATCTCCAACCCCATCCTATAACAAATCAAACACTCCATTACTGTATCACCAAAATATTTTTCTTTCTTCCCCAAAATGTTCATGATGCAGAGTTTTTAAGACACTAATAAGGACATTTTTACAAAAGGAATGGGGAGCAGTAAAAGGGGTAGGAAGGTAAAGTAATCTGGGGTTGGGTGTAAGGGAATAAAAAATATATAACTCATGCTGGTTTATATAGGAGAAAAATGGAAAACAATATATTAATTGCAAGAAATACTCTCAGTAAATCAGTTTTTTCAGGTCACTATGTTACATATGGTAGACCTTTCTAAGAGTACAACACTTCCTTGACATGTTTTCTTCTCAGCCATACAGGTGACATAATTGACAACACAACAACCCCTCCCTGTGTACACACACACACACACTGATCATTCACTGTCTTGTCAATTGAACAGAATAAATAAGTTTCATTGAGAAAATCTAATAAAATCTTCACCAGTTGGCTCTAAAGACTGGATCCACTTCAAAATTACATTTTCTATATTTTCCTAAAATGTCTAAAAGTGATTTTATTGGAGTTATTTCTTTTGCTTGTTTTTAGATTTGACACCCAAGGGAGATTTTGTCAGTAGATTGCATGGATAATCTCAGTTAACCAACTCTATTACATATGCAAGACCTTACTATATTTCTATTTAGAACAAATATGCAAAACACTCTCCTGAGGTGTTTTGCTGTCAGCGAAATTGTTGATATTACATTGTCTGAGAGGAAAGATAGATATAAAAGAATTTAAAGAAGACAAAAAGGATATAAAACTAAAACAAATTATCCTGAATTGAGATGAGACTGGATGTTTAGAACTCATAGCAGAAGTAGTGGTTATGTCAATAAATAAGAATTGGTTTGAGAGCAATGGGAATTAAGAAAGACAATGAGTGGAAAGATAAATTCTGAAGTCTACTGCACAGCTAGTGCTAACAAAACAAAAATCATCATCATCTTAATGTCCACTTTTCCATATCTGCATGGGTCAGTTTACTGAAGCAGTTTTTAAATGGCTGGATACCTTTCCTGTCACCAACTTTCACCTGTTTCCAAGCAAGGTAATATTTCCCCATTACCAGACAGGTTCTTAGAGAATATAGGAAATGAATGACTCATTTACAAGTGTCACCTGATGTCAAGATAAGTAAACACAAACACATTACACACACACACACACACACACACAAATTGGGCCTTTTTCACATTCCATCAACCAAATCCACCCCCAAGGCTTTGAATGGCCTAAGACTACATTAGAAAACACTTGCCCAAGGTACCACACAATGAGACTGAACCTGAAACCAGGCCAATTATTGTTATTCTCGTGAATTTTTTTGTGATTCTGCCCATTATTAGTCTGCCAAGTTGAGAGAAAGGTCTATTATTGTTATTTTTCTGAAATTCTTTAAATTCTGATTTTGTTCATTAAGTGTGCCTGCAATCATTACTCTTAAGCTGTATATGCAACTATTTATTTTTTCATTCAGGAGCCTAGGTGGAGTGTAAAGCCAGACACAGAGCCCAGGTATGAAAGAGTTAAATTTATTACAATTCAATGTAATAAATTTAATGTATTATATAATAATATTTCGGTGATTATCTGCTGGTAAAGTGAAAATGAAGTAATTGTAGTATTATGATATTAAGCAATAAAGCATATTTGCTAAATTCCATCTCATTTATGTATTGTTTTATATATAGTCTGATGTTCATGGATTTCCACATATCTTCCTTTTTCTGTTTGGTTTTCATTGTGAAAGTGCGCCAAGTAGGCCAATACTACAAGGTGCATACTGAAATTAGGATATGATAAAAAAAACATGTGTGTGAGTGTAGGCCTCCTTTTCTTGACATTGCATGATAGTTGTAAATGAGCATCACTGTCATACAAGCAGTGTCATTCATTTCAAATATTCTACAAAAATATGCTTAGCCATGAGGAAATATCTTGCTTGAGATCACAGAAGGGTGATGATAGGAAAGGTTCCAGCCATAGCAAATTTGCCTTAAACTGCCTGACCTATGCAAGCACAGAAAAGCAAACATAGTGACAGTAATAGAACATTTAGCTCTCAAACTGACGTTTCATGGCCAACAAACCATGATCCACTTCTTTATCAGCAATTGAAACAAACACACAAAGTTTTGTTTTGTTTATTTTCTTTGCAGACAAATTGGACAGATCTGCATCACTGATTTTCATTCATCTTGTTTTATTCTCAACCACTTTCTTTATTCTTTAGTTTAACTATAAAAAAAAAAAAGAACTAAATCAAAACAGAATCTAATTCTAAAACTTCTTTATATAAACATTTTCATCTTTTATTCTCATCAGTTCAACCATTGATCAGAGGCCTGCTAGATCAGCATCTAGCCAGCACTGGCTTGCCACTCAAATAACAATAACAATCACAACCAATTGACAGATGGTGAAATACTGATAAATCTTTTCCTATCCCAAGTCAGAAAGTTACCTATGTGAGAACAGAGAATATATCATAGATGGCATCCTAGATTCAGGAACCAACCTTTCATATTCAAAACATTAGTAAAAATCGCATCAATGAGATTTGGCATCCTTTATAGAGATAAGAAATATGCCAGCTCACAGCAAGCCTTGACTCTCTCCAAGACTCCAAGAAGGTGTGCTACATGATAGCAGTAGTACTGCTGCTCTCATATTTGCAGTGATACATTTCATTCAATCACTGTTATATCATAGAACACATTCATCTGCTAAGACATCTGCTAAAGCTTCCTTCACTGAAAAATGTTCAGCCTCTCACCTTACTATCATGCTGATTTATCTCAGTCATATTTACTACAGCTACATATTCACTGCACTTCAGAACTTATCTGCATCTCTCCCAGCAGACACATCACATCAACATTTTGCTCGTTACCACTGATTGTTTAATTTATATTCTCTTTAAATCTCACATTAAAAGTTACCATAAATGTAATTCTTAATTTATCATTCCTTTAGATATTTTTTTTTTTTTTTTTTTTTTTTTGTTATCTCCAAATGTACTCAATCTCACTCATCATGCCATTCTATGATATAGGGAAATAACTTTTACAAACATTAAATTAATTATTTTAATTTGATCATAACACTACAAAGGAAATGAAAACTGCAATTAAATTTAGAGTAGGTGTATTTTCAAAGTTGCAAGAAAGATTTTTTTTTCTGGAATATAAAACTGAAATATGATTTTCCCCTACTGTTCTGACACATGATTTAGATAGTCCTGTGTCTCCAAACCTTGCAGAAAAATACTAATAACAACTGCACCTTATAATGTCTTAACATTATTAAGTATCTGAGATTACATAAAAAAATTATATTGATTCAGCTTTTGTATGCAGTAAGCAGAAGACTCAGTATCCTAGTTTTATATGAAGAAGTATATTTGAAATGAAGCAATTTAACAATGAAGTGGAGTGAACAATACCATTGTAGAATACAGAAAGCACAAGGTCTGCCAGGCTAGATGTGTTGCAAGGCTCACAGACAGGTGGATCTGTGCAATTTGTTAGGTGCTATCTAAGAGATCAGAAGAGACCCTCTGAAGACTTCCAAACAATAAGACAACATAGTCAAACAATATGGGCCAAAATGGAAGAGAAGGTCACAATCACGAGAAGAACAGCTCACTGTGACCTGTGATGCATAGGAACATCTGATAATCTATGCAATAGACAATTATTAATGAAAAATTAAATCCTATATATGAGGGGGTACCCAAAAGAAACCGCAATTTTGAAATATTATTTCATTCACTTAGTTTTACACTTTTATCGCCTTCAAAGTATTCTCCATTTGAAGCAATGCATTGGTCCAGATGTATTTTCCACTGTCCAAAACAGTCCTGGAACTCTTGTGAAGTGATGTCTTTTAATGCCTCCATCATTTTTTCTTCACCTCTTCCATATCTGCAAAATATTTTCCTTTAAGAACCTTTTTTCATTCGGGGAAACAAAAAACAGTTGCAGGGAGCAAAATCGGGAGAATAGGGAGGGTAGGTAAATGGGGTGCAAAGGTGCATTGCCTTGATGAAACCACCACTCTCCATGGTCACTGGTCTGGGTGTTTTCATCTCACTGTGTCTTGCAAACGCTTCAGAACTGCGAAGCAAAATGTCTGATCAACAGTCTGACCAGGAGGAAACAAATACTGTGTGGACAATTCCTTTCACATCAAAGAAAACAAATCAGCATCGTCTTCACATTGGACTTCACTTGATGCACTTTTGGGGGCACGGTGACACTCAATGCTTCCATTGACTTGATTGCTGCTTCGTTTCCGGGTCGTAGCCATAGCACCAGCTTTCGTCACCAGGGATGACCTTCGAAGAAAGGTTCAGATCAACTTCCAACTGGGCTTTCAGTTCACGACACACATTCAGTCCTAACTGCTTTTGATCTTCTCTGAACAAGTGAGGCACAAATTATGCTGCAATTCTTTTCATTCACAATTCCTCACTCAAAATTGGGAAGAGCTCCAGGACATGCCAGTCATATCAACAAGTTTGTCAATATTTTGGCGACAGTCCAAGATGAGTTCATGAATTTTCATGGTGTTTTCATTCATTTGGGAGGATGACAGTCGCTCTGAACAAGGTCGGTGTTCAAGTGACAAGTGACCATCCCTAAAGCCTGAAAGCTACTTGTAAACTTGTGTTTTGCTCATGGCAGTGTCCTTGTAAGCTGTTTGAAGCATGACAAGTGTTTCAGTCACCATTTTCCCCAGCAGAAAACAGAATTTTATGGAAGCATGTTGTCCCTTCATTTCAGCCATTGCAAAAATTGACGAACAGGGGAGAAGCACTGCAAAACAAAGATGCACCACGTTGCAGTACAACTCCACTCGACGACGCCAGTTGGCAGACTGATGCCTGAGGGTCACATCAAGTGGCTTCTAGCAGCGAAAGCCTGAACTACAACGGGCTTGTCCCACAGAGAACATTTCCGGTTACTTTTGGGTACCGCCTCATATTTATCAATAACACAAAGCCTATATTTAAAAGTGCAGTCACATACTAAAAAAAAAAAAATTAGCATAAATAATGTTGAAGTCCGTACTGGTAATCGAAGAGAGACATGGTGAAGGTAGTGGGGGAGGAATGAGAAGAGAGACACAGGAATGAAGGGGAGGAGTGGGAAGAGAGAGACAGGAAAGAAGGGGAGGAGGAGCAATCCATTTAAAGTAGTCTCAGATCAATGTCTCAGAAAATTATATTTCATACAACACTACAGCTACCACTGAGTTGTTTTCTGCCTCCCACATCAGAGCTGCATTGTTTATAATGTCCCATACTACTACTACTGCTGTTTTATTTACTACCTCCCCTACTACAGTTCTTGTATTATTTACTACGTCCCATACTACAACTACCATTTTATTTACTATGTCTTGTTTGTAAGTTGGATGAAATACAATAAGCTCATCAAGAGTTTCCAGTCAAATTATTGATTTCTGATTATAGGTACAAAGCCACAAAATTTGGGGAAAACTATATTTGATTATATCAATCTTGCATATGACTGATACTTAGATTATCAATCCCTAGAGGATGAAAGGTAAAGTCAATTCTAGCAGGATTTGAACTCAGGATATAGAGAGGAGTAGCTAAATACTGCTAGACATTTCATCCAATTCTATCGATGTTACTAATTTCTAAAATATTAAAAACATAACTTTATATGATAATGAAAGTTTATTTTCTCACATCTAAAATGTTCGAAATTTATTTTTAATGAATGAATGAATGGAGCCGGTATTGAAAAGATAAATAAATGATAGTAACTTTACTATGATGGTTGGTGGCTTCAATGGAGATGGTAGACAACACTGTAATAGCTACTCCACTGTAGTTTAGACAAACCACTATACCCAGTATTCATAACCTGAAGAAGAATATCATACACTAATTACATTATTTACATTTGACGGATATTTGTTCTCATCTTGTTTGTTGCTAACACAACATTTCGGCTGATATACCCTCCTGCCTCCATCAGGTGTCCCGGGGGAATTTCGAACCTGGGTTCTCATTCCTAAGGTATTTTTCCAATGTTGCTATTATTATTATTATTATTATTATTATTATTATTATTCAGGTCACTGCCTGGAATCGAATGCAGAATCTTGGGATTAGTAGCCCACGCTCTTAACCACTATGCCAAATGCCCATAGGCATATGGCGTAGAGGTTAAGAGCACAGGCTACTAACCCACGTACATCAGCCGAAACACAGTGTCAAATGTAAATAATGTACATAATTCCTCATCTCTCAAATATAGAACTATATTACCATACACTAAAACTAGCAGTCACCAAGAAAACTAGGTTTAAATGAATGGCTTCTGTTACCTAAGTAAACTAATTAGTAGCAGAACTTGTGGAAGAAAAAGACTGAGAAAAACATGGGAAGAAAAAAAACAAAGGATAATATCAAGAGGCTGAACTTCATGTTTGAGATGACAAAGAACTGCCAGAAGAAGCCAGATGTTGTGCTGGGAAACTGGTTCAACCTATGCAAATATGGAAAAACAAATACAAAATGATGATCAGGAAGATCTGAAATGTCTGGAAAGTCATTAAAATAATCTATAAAGAGATTCGGTAGAAGTTGTTTGTTTGTTTTCTTAACATTGTCCCTCAAATTACATTGTGCCATGTTAGAAAAGGATGCATTATATTAATTGGTCCTGGATTCCTTGTACATAGAATAAAGAAGGGGTGATCATAAATGCTCAATGAGAGCTGGTCAAGGGCTAAACAGTAACACGACAAAATGCTGGCAAGCAACCTACTCGTCAGGTCACCAAGAACAGCAATTCCAGAACCTGCAATTTTCCTGAATAGAGTACCATTCAGACCTATCTTTCCACACACTCTTTTCAACCTATTCCAACATAATCTTCCCAAATCAGCACAAAACATCCAGTCTCAATGCTACGTTTAACTTATTGCCCTTCAATTCCAAGTTTGGCCTATATACTTGGAATTTCTTGCCCAAATCTTCCATAGATTCTAGTGTATGAACAAGGTCAACAGTATACAATATTTCCCAAACTCCTGAAACACACACATTTGTCTGCATATGTTAAAACAACTATTTGTATCACTTTTATCCAAATACATGGAGAAATTACATTTGATCAGTATGGCAGTGAAAAGAGTTTAGGAATTACAGATCACCACAACTTCAAGTCTGCCTGCACACAAATATATTAACACGACTTTAACAATGCTTTATCATGTGCATCTCTCCCTCTCTCTCTCCCTATCTCTCTCCCTCTCCCTCTCCCCCTCCCTCTCATATATGCATGTGTGTGTGATTGTGTGTTCAATGCAACCTGTCAGTGCAGTAGAAGCTATTTTAAATAAAGACTAAAAATAATACCACAAAGTAATTTCAATAATGTCGAAAAAAATTTCCAGAGTGGAACACAAGAAACGAGTGCTTCAGAAACTTGAATGCAACCATCATCAATTAGTAAAGCAGCATTATATCATTCACTGTCATTCTTCCACAAAATGGATTATGGATATTAACTTTTTCATATATCATTTTAGTTAGCAAATCCATTTAGAATATTTTGACACGTAAGAAATAAGTATTCTTTGATGCGAAGTAGAAATAGGTAGAAATGAAGCTAAGTTTTTCAGAATCATTTTTGTTTCTATTTTGCAATTTTTTGAAAGAAAGAATGGAGGCAATTTCATGCAGACCATTCACTCAGAAGTTTATGTTGACTATATGCATGTACGCATGCTCACAAAACCACACGATCGAGAGAAGAGAAATATTAAGAGCTAGATACACATTGTTGCAAATATTTGTTGAGTTGATTAACAGTACAAATAAATTTAATAATAAATTTGTGTAAATCTAGATACTACTAACATACGCACCTAAACACTAACAGAAACACACACAAGTATAAACAGCTACCTTATGGCAATGCTTGGCAAGTTATTAACTGTCTAGACAATAAAGCAATTTTTTCAATTACATCACAATACTAAATTTCTAGTTTTTAAATTGGTCTCTACAAGATCTTCTTTCTGACATCATCTTAGAGAATTGAATTGAATTAAATTGATAAATGGATAATGCCAAATCAAACAATTATGATAAAATACAAGGCAATTTCAAAGAATCTTATTAAAAAAAAAAAAATGTAAATATTGATTAATATTTTAAACATTTACAAAGTTCAAATTCTTAACATTTCACCAAGACCAGTTCCAATATTTTTAGCATATTTGTATCTGATGCAAATAAAAAAGTATTGAAAAATAGCATGACTTTATATTTAAATCAAGATAGAAAAGCAACTTACTACAAACTAAATACAAATTAAAGAAAAGAAAATTTAATGAAATATATTAACTTCACATATAAAATATCTGAGTAATATAATTAAATAATCAATCAAATTTGCTTATTTATTGGTTATAAATTCAAACATCAATAATATTGATCATTGCAAGATCATATGCTGACTGATTCGTTTTTTTCCATTCTTTCAGTTAGGACACCAATTTTGATATCTGAATATAGTGTTGATATTAATAAAACAATTTAACTCAGTTTTTAAAGAAATGCTGAAATATTTTGTATTCACAATTTTCAAAACATTCATCAATGAGAGTTGGGTAGACTTTGTCCTCCTCCATCTTAATTTCATATTTTTGTTTAGTCTCCCTTCATATCAACAGCTATTCTCCCTCTACATTTTATTTCACCTATCTTTAGTAATTAGCACAAATTTATTGTAGTTGTTTGCTTATTCAATTCTTATCCGAGGTTTACACTGAAATCTCCACACCCCAACTAGATCAAAACAAAACCTAAAAAAGAAATTACAAACTAAAAAAAAAATATATCAAACATCTCTGGCAGTGTCTACTTAAAAGTATCAAACAAATTTCTGTTTGTGTTATATTTATGTTTATATATATATATATATATATATATATATATATATATATATACATATATACATACATACATACATACATGCATACATACATACATGCATACACACACACACACACACACACACACACACACACACACACACACGAGGTCTGATCAATAAGTATCCAAACTGTTGCCATAGTAACGAAGCTAAAACACACTGAGTGAAGCTGCTTGGCAAAGATTGACCTTGAACTCTGCTGTGCATGTGCACTAAGTTTTAACATTCTAGCTCATTTCTGCTGTTAACAGCAGTACTTAGAAGGAAGGAGCATATAGTGCAATTGTCACACTGACCATGACAGAGAAAACTGTCATGGTGCTACCTGCTCAGAGGCCTATGCAAGGTTGCAAAAAGTGTATGGAGAGGGTTGTATAAGCTGCACACAAATGGTTCAGACGTTTCTAAGATGCCGGCGAAAAAATGTCAATATTGACGAATGTTCTAGAAGACCTGCAACCAGCAGAACTGAGAAAAACATAGATGTGTGTGCAGCTGTGAGGGAAAATCGTCGAATCACCATCCAAGAGTTATCAGAGGACGTACAGATTAGTTATGGTTCAGTTCAGTCCATTATCACTGAAGATTTGGGTATGAGACACGTGTCTGCCAAGGTTGTGCCAAAACTGCTTTCAGCTGACCAAAAAGATCCTCGGGGTTTCATCATCATCATCATCATCGATTAATGTCCATTTTCCATGATGGCATGGATCGGACAATTTGAAAACTTTTTAAGCCTCTGAGCAGGTATTGCCAAGCTTTTGGCAAAATTTGATGCAGATTCTCTGCTCAACTTCCCCAGTCATGGTCAATGCAATGATCACAAGTTACACAACTTCCTTCCAGGCACTGCTGTAAACAATGGAAGTGAACTAGAACATTATAACTTAGTGTGCATGCACAGCAGAGTTCAAGGTCAATCTGAACCAAGTGGCTTCACTCTGCATACTTTAGCTTCATTACTATGGCAACAGTCTGGATACTTATTGATCAGACCATGTATACATATGGTGTATCATTATTAATCGAGCGATGGCTTCGTAGAATTGCAACAGCTTCAGACAAAAAATACCTTGCAGTATTTCTTCTGGCTCTTTACACTGAGTTCAAATCCTGCTATGGTCAACTTTGTTCTTCATCAGAGAATAAAATAAAGTATCAGTGAAGTCGATGAAGTCAGCAAACTCTCACCCCTCAAAATTGCTGGGTTTGTGCCTAAATCACTAAAAATTCTTATTTAGGCAGTGAGCTGACAATCGTTACCACATTGAACAACATGCTAAGCATGCTCCAGCTTCAAATGTCACTGAGGTCAACTTTGCATTTCATTCTTTCGGAGTCAATAAATTCCAGTCAAGCAGTGGGATCAATGTAATTGATAAGCTCCACTCAACAAAATTCTAGGTCTTGTGCCAATAGTAGAAAGGATTATTATTACTATTATTATGGTGGCAAGCTAACAAAATTGTTAGAGTGTCAGGAGAAATACTTTGCAGTGTTTCTTCCAACTCATTAGGAGTTGAAATTCCAAATCAACTTTGCCTTTCATCCTTTCAGGGTCAATAAAACAAAGTTCTTTCAAGTACAGGGGTCAATGTAATCAACTTGCCCCCTCCCCTAAAAAATTGCTGGTCTTGTATCTAAATTAGAAATAATTATTATCAGCAATAATAGTAGTAGTAATATTCATGCCTATATCTTGTATAGCTTTTGTTGTTTCTCAAACCAGCCAAGCAAGGGAAATACCAGCAGGTGTGTGTGTGTGTGTGTGTGTGTGTGTGTGTGTGTGTGTGTGTGTGTGTGTGTGTGAGAGAGGGGGGGGGGGGGGTCACATTGTGTCTGTTTCATTTTGGTGTCTCATTTAAGACATTTCCATTCACTTCATATACAGTGAGCCCCTTTAAGAAATTTTCTGCTGGTTCTATCTCCATATCTAGCATTGGTGAAATATTTACCAGTCTTTCATTCCGCAACTGTATACAATAAATACATCACAAGCATTCTTGTTGCAACTCCTGCTAGAAAATTCCTGTGAGTTACGCCTAACAGCATATTCAATGTCTCAATGATCTCTGAAAGAATGGTAAGTCATTCCTTTAAAGACCATTCATTCATTCATTTGGACAGACACACACACACACACACACCTACAATGAATTAAACTACAGCTATTTTAGATACAAATAGGTTAAGCACCCACACACTAAAGAAAACGATTCAACCAGGAATAAACTCAGTAAAATAAACTGAATAAAGAAAAGATTCTTCTACAGTGCAGGAGAAAAAAAAATATTCTAAATATATAATTTCCAGATGACCTGACAGATAAGAAAAAGAAGTGTCTGTTTTTATATATGTAGCTTCTGGTTTTATGTAGTTTAAATTATGTGAATGATTTCCTCTATAATTTTGTTAATTATAAATCCTCTTCAATGTGAACCTATCCTCTAGCTACCAATATCTTTGTTGTGTGTGATTTTATTGTTTTCGATTTTATTGTTTCGATTTTTTTTTTTAATGTATAAACGATGGGGCCTTCACTGCCAGTTATTATTATATATAAAATGAGAAAGAAAATTTACTAAATATTTCAAACTATTATGTTCTATTGTTATTATTTTTCTTTTATGAACCTGTCAGAGAGAAAAAGAAGTCTCAAACATTTATAAATATTTTTAGTAAAAGAGGGTAAAACATACATAACGGTATGGGAAATTAAAATGCAGTTTCTTAATTTAACATGTTAGAACATAGCAGGATCAGAAGAAATTGAAGAAGAAATTGAGACAGAATTTTTACAGCTTGATGTTCTTTCTATTATCAACTTTTACCCGTTTTCCAAAAAAAGGGATTTTTTTATTCCAGGGAAATTTTAAAGTGCAGCACTAGCAGATGATTTAAGAAATGTCAGAAATCACCAATTACAGCCCGACCACAACTGGAAATATCACTGATTGAAGCTGAACTTCAAGCAATGACATCACCATCCATAGCCATACTTCAGCATAGATAGTAAATATTCACACAAATAAACATACATACATCCGTTACCATTTGTGGATGGGCTGTAACAGGTGATTTTTGTTGATATTTCTTGTCAACAAATTATCTTCTAGCTCTGCACTTTTAAATGCCACTGGAATGAAAAGTAGATCACAAACACACACACAAAAACGGTTTCTTTCAGTTTCCTACCAAATTCCCTCACAAAACATACGTTAACCCAGGGCTATAGTGGGACATTTGCCCAAAGTGTCATGCAGTAAGATTGAACCTGAAACCACATAGTAGAGAAGTATACTTCTTAACCAGGTTTCTATCATATCAATACTAAATAAAATTCAATGGTATTAAGATTTAGTTCATAAAAAACTTACAAATAAAAAAGATAGATCAATAAAATAAAAGCAGTGTGATTAAGAAGTTTGTTTTTTAACCACATGATTTCATGTTCAATCCCACCACCTGGCATCTTAGGTAAGTATTTACTGTAACCCTGTACTAACCAATGCCTTGTGAGGGAATTTGAAACATGGAAATCACAGAAAGCCCATCATAGACACAAATAAATGAGAGAAAGCACATACAAATGTGCAGGAATGCTGATACTCCACACTTGTCACCACATTATGACTGGTCATTCAGCACTTTCATACACCTCCAAAATATATGTAAAAAAAAACCCTTACTAGAAAACAGGCGTTGCCTCAGTTAACATCCTGTCTATACCCATGTTAACATAGTAAAAACCAGGTGTGGGTCAGGTGGAGTTTATTGAGGCAAATTTTCTATGGTCAACTGCCCTTCTTGTCACCAACCCAGACCTGTTTTCTAAGCAAGGTACCATTTTCCCATAGCCAGACATGTTTTCATAGAATACTGGAAATGAATGACACCACTTATATGACAGTGACACTCGTTTACAATTAATTATCAGACAATGTCAAAACAAAGAAACACTTCCAGCTTCTGTTCACCAAATCCAATCACAAGGTTTTGGTCAATCAAAGATTATTGAACACTTGCCCAAGGTGCCATGCCTTGGAACTGAACTGAAAACCATGTGGTTGAGAAGCTACATACAAATTTTTTTTTTTCCTCTCAGTTAAGCCATTTCATTCCACTCACTTGAAGGAAATCATGAACAATCCAATGCCCATTTCCTTTCTTAATATAAACCTTGCATTCCAATGTGAGATTTTTAAAAAAATGTCTGGAATAAAATAAAAATATCTATTAACAGTTTTGAAAACTGAATTGAATATATTCAAGCTTCAGATTCTCCACCCACCACCTTCCACCTATTTCTAAATCAAAGTGTTTATAATAGTTTGTATTGTTTGAAATATTTTTTCTGAAAGGGGAGATATAAAATCTCCTTCCACCTATAAATCACAAATGTCAAGAGAAAATTGAAATCAAATTATTTTAGTTCACATCAGAACATTTTTTAACTCGTCATCAAATATATAAAGAATATTCAGCATAATGTTCAGTGACAGCAACATAAACAAAGCTAAATTTAATGAAGAAACCTCTTCCAAGTTACTCAATTTGCTAAAAATAGTATCCTAAGTATCATTTAAATCCCACTATAGTCTAAAAAAAAAAAAAAAAAAAAAAAAAAAAGATACATTTGATAATTAATATAGCTTTAATAGTTTCCAATACTGATCCTTTTTTGCTATTATTTAACCCCAGGTCAATCATTACTGAGCAGACCTATGATCAAAAGCATTCTAACTGTGACCACTCATCTTTTAAGACCTATCCAAGACTACACTATTCAATAATCCAATGTGTCTTTTCATATTTAAGACAGAGAGGTTTAATCCGATGGAGATTTAGTTGCTATTTCTAGTTGGTCAATCAACTATGCAGATGTCTCCCTTCAGTGCTTTTTCGTTATTGTTGTCCTTTCATCCCTGATACGTCTGTCTAATACAGTACTATTGGCAGTGTGGCATTCACTGATTCAATTACACTATAAATTGTGATGTAATAAAAGACTTATGTAAAAAATAATTCAATTTGTTATAGGAACCAACATTATTATATTGTAGAGAATGTATTGAAATAAAGCAAACTCGGAAGTTTTGATTACTGAACAAAAACAAACGCAAAGAGAGATTGTCCAAAAGCTCTAATAGAATTATCTGTTTTTGTACATTATTGTTCTGGATAATAATACACAGGACAGAGAGCAACAGTAATGGACCGCCATACAGTTGCTCAAACTACTAGTAATAGCAGTCAAATAGCCCTGAAATCACACCCTCCAATCTTAGACAAGGAAAGAACAGACAATAATTTAGTATTACATGCTTCTAACAAAAAGAAAAATAATAAGAGGGAGGGATGGCTATGATTAGAATGCCTTTAGTCATAGGTTTGACCAATCATGGCTGACTTGGAGCCAAACAACATCAACAGCAGCAGTGATAGAACAATTCACAACAGCAGTGGAGATTCAAGCAGAACAGATACTGAATATTATTATCAAATGGCTGCAACTTCTACTTTGCTCCCTCAATCAGATATGTTGTTTTAACTTTTCCTTGCTTTCAAAAAATTTAGGACTTATTCTCATTTCTTCTTCACACACATACGCAGTATACACAACTGAAGCTATATTGAATTAAAATAGCCATCTGCTCATCAATGTATATATACCATTGACAGGCTAGTTATCATGGTATTTGTCCAGAGATAACATCTCTTATGGACGTGCTGTGTTAAAAACACAAACATCACAGGGATATGAAAAATTGCCTTAGGAGTGGCCAGTGAAAATGCCAGATGCCTTCACATCACCTGGTAACTGTAAATAAGTGTTACTGTTATACAAGCAGTACCATTTATTTCCAATATTTAGCAAAAACATGTCTAGCCATAGTGAAATGTTACTATGCTTGGAAACGGGTGAGGGTTGTCAACAAAAAGGGCATCAAGTCATAGAAAATCTCCCTCAATAAACTCCAACCCATGCAAGCGATGTGTGTGTGTGTGTGTGTGTGTGTGTGTGTGTGTGTGTGTGTGTGTGTGTGTGTGTGTGTGTGTGTGTGTGTGTGTGTGTGTGTGTGTGTGTGTGTGTGTGTGTGTGTGTGTGTGTGTGTGTGTGTGTGTGTGTGTGTGTGTGTGTGTGTGTGTGTGTGTGTGTGTGTGTGTGTGTGTGTGTGTGTGCGTGCGTGCGTGCGTGCGTGCGTGCGTGCGTGCGTGCGTGCGTGCGTGCGTGCGTGCGTGCGTGCGTGCGTGCGTGCGTGCGTGCGTGCGTGCGTGCGTGCGTGCGTGCGTGCGTGCGTGCGTGCGTGCGCGCGCGTGCGTGCGTGCGTGCGTGTGTGTGTGTGTGTGTGTGTGTGTGTGTGCATGCATGCACATAACTTGTGTAATGCTGCATGTAAATAGTTACTAATTTTTGTGTTTGTAAATGGAATTTTTCAGATTAGCAGCAATGGCCTTATTCGAAGTCTTTGTTATAGGAATTTAATGAAAGAACACAGTATGGTAATTGAAACATAAACATGTGGTTTATAGTTCCAATATTAAATTTTAACAAGTAACAGACAACTCCTTACTGGTTGAGAACAACTGAAAATTATTTTCAAAATTACTTTTGCAGCTTTAACATGACATCCTCTTGATATATATAATTTACAATGTTACTTTCTGAAAGAAAACATGTCAAAACTAGTTGTTCTTATTTATTGGTATGTTAAGGTTAAAAAATAATATTCAAATTTCTGACATCTTGCATAACAAGTTGCCCAAGAACAATTTTCTTGTACATCAAATTGCCTGTGTTTATATCAGCTGCATGCTTTTCGGGAAACATTCTGTCAAAGAAATCCTTGTTCTTAGATTTCTACTCACTGTGGTCTTAAAATTTGTAACAACATGATCAATGAAAACATAACTAGAAAAGTACTCAAGAATCTATAAATTCTAACTGAATAGCAAAAAAAAAAAAAAAAATACAGGATAATGACAATGATGTGTCTAATAAAAACGTTATCAGAATTATTGAAAATATACAACTGGGAATTCTTAACAAAAATTCTACACTTCAAATTAAATATACAGGAGAGATGTTTCAATAGAATTCCTGTGAACAGTAGAATTCTTCTACAGTTTAATTTTTATGTTTATCATTATCATTGTGAAGGTGTAATGCTTAATAGTTGGAGAGTATGGTTCAAAATTGTTAAGTTACAGGTTCAATTTCCATAATGGACAATGCATTTTGTCATTGAACAAACCACTTCATATCGTTCCAGTCACCATCATCATGGTTTGATCAGATGGAATTTTATTGAGGTGGACTTTCTACAACTGGATGCCCTTCCTGTCACCAACCTTCGCCTGTTTCCAATTAAGGTAATATTTTCCCCATGGCCAGACATGTTTCTGCAGGATACTAGAAATGAGTGACACTACTTGTATGACAGTAACAATCATATAACTAACACGATGTCAAGACAAAGAGACACAAACATACACTTGCATGCACAGAAACACACATATACGAAAGGCTTCTTTCAGTTTCCACTTAACAAATCCACTCAAGGTATTGGTCAGCCCAGGGCTATAACAGATGTCAGTTACCCAAGGTGCCACACAGTGGAACTGAACTCAAGACCATATAGTTGGGAAGTAAACTTCTCAACCACACTGCTATGCCTGTATATCAAATGAAAATGAGTACCAGCAGCACCAGGGGTGAGTTGACCCTTTGTTAGTCTGGTGTCCCAATCAACAAATCTTGTACTCTTTATTACTTATCCAAGATAAGCTCTGGCCTAATGGCCATGAAGGTTTAATAAAGACTTTAACATTGCCATTTTGGAGCCAACAGTTAATTATATCCATTATCAGGAATTCAAGAAGTAACACAGGAATTTTATAGTTCAATGTTTTAATTTTAACTGATTATTAATTCTAAAAAGTGATCAAACCTGAGTAGATTATACAAGTTCTGGACACATAAGCAGGAGTGGTATTTATTGAAAATTGGACAATCAGCTGACAGTAATGTTTTCTCATATTAGTACATAGCCAAAAATACAACCAATTACATTAACCCTATTAATGCTGCATTTGTTAGCATTCCAGTTCCAAACAGATGTCAATTGTCAACACTGATGGGCAAAACTAAAGAATTTTGTACAGCAATTTCATTTACAAGAAATGAATGTTATTGAAACATTTTTATCATCTAAAATTGCACCAAATGAACAAAAACGCATGAAAAATGTAGGCTAAAATACCAGGTTATTTAATATATGCAACAGCGTAGATGGTGAGCTGGCAAAATCATTACTGCACCGGATAAAATGCTGAGCAGCATTTCTCCCAACCTGAGAACAAATGCTGCTGGGGTAGACTTTGCCTTTCATCCTTTCTGGGTCAATATAATAAGTACCAGTTGAGTATTAGGTTCATGTAATTGACTAGACTACTCCCCAAAATTGCTAGCCTTGTGCCTAATTTGAAAGCAAGACATACAACTGTTCCTGAAGAAGAGCTAAGAATTTACTGCCAAAAAAGACAATCATCTTATAAATTAATATTAATTTGTTTTGGAAAGAGACAGAAACATTTTTTGTAGGGGTGAAGGGAGAATAATCAATTGAATCTATACCATTATATTGCTGAAGGATGAAAAGTAAAATCATCCCGGTCAGTATCTGAACTCAGAAAGTAGAGCAATGATCATTTCAGCTGACTCAATAGAGTTCATCATCATCATCATCATCATCGTTTAACGTCCGCTTTCCATGCTAGCATGGGTTGGACGATTTGACTGAGGACTGGTGAAACCGGATGGCAACACCAGGCTCCAGTCTGATTTGGCAGAGTTTCTACAGCTGGATGCCCTTCCTAACGCCAACCACTCAGAGAGTGTAGTGGGTGCTTTTACGTGTCACCCGCACGAAAACGGCCACGCTCGAAATGGTGTCTTTTATGTGCCACCCGCACAAGCCAGTCCAGGGGCACTGGCAACGATCTCGCTCGAAAATCCTACAGGAGCCAGTCAGGCGGTACTGGCAACGGCCACGCTCAAAATGGTGCATCTCATGTGCCACCCGCACAAGAACCAGTCCAGGGGCACTGGCAACGATCTTACTTGGCTTGCCGGGTCTTCTCACGCACAGCCCATTTCCAAAGGTCTCGGTCCGTAGTCATCGCCTCGGTGAGGCCCAATGTACGAAGGTCTTGCCTCACCACCTCAGCCCAGGTCTTCCTGGGCCTACCTCTTCCACGGGTTCCCTCAACTGTTAGGGTGTGGCACTTTTTCACGCAGCTATCCTCCTCCATTCTCACCACATGTCCATACCAGCGCAATCGTCTCTCTTGCACGCCACAACTGATGCTTCTAATGTTCAGCTTTTCTCTCAAGATACTTACACTCTGACGGGAGTTAAATTTCAATTATCTGAATGAGACAAACAGGGATTATTTTGCTCAGGTATCTGATCTAATAGTAAACAAAGGAAGCCATACAAAACATAATTATGTTAAAAAGCATATTTACAGAGTCTTCATGAGTTTTACATTGATGTACACTTGTACATCATGCCATTCCTCTATGACCTACATGCTGTAATATTTCACTTTTCTGTTTGACTGTCAATGGAAGATATTCACATTCCTTTCACAGACGTGGAAACACCAGCAAACTCAATTACTTGTAATAGATACATAAAAACTTGTAGAGCAAACAAAGACTGATTTTAACATCATTTTAAATCATTCAGCATGTCTGTGAGTTTCAAGTGACCACTGAGATCAAACTAGCAGACCAACCAGCCAACACATAATGCTTTTGATGAATGTAAACAAGACATGATTGCCTCCCCGGTGTCATTAACACTTTGATGTCAGCTTTTATAGGTTCTTCAGTAAAACAAATTCACATTGCATTACTGCAAAGCAAAAAGACATTATTATTCTCTAGTTTGGGTTGGACAGAGTATGGATAATTAAATATTCAGAGGACCTTGATATCTCAATCAGATAATCTGAAATTCACATAACTGATGTTCAGATGACCAAAGCTTTACTGTATTTGTGATTAAATACAAGCAAGAGTCTTACAGTGGGAAGAACATAGTTAACATAAATGTCTCCAGGATATTGCAGGAATGTATCTTATTAACTTGGATTTGAACACAAAATATAAAAAGACAACTAAATATTGTAAGATATTTATAACTTTTTTCTGTCATGCCTGCTTTCTCAGAAATAATTTGTAATCATGTTGTTGCACTTTTTTTTCATTTGTTTTGGGGTTTTTTTATAATTTTGCCAATGTTTTGTTTGTTTGCTGAACCATTAAGAATTTTTAAAAAAACACAAATTCCCAATTCTGGAATGGAATGGTTTGTATAAATCTTATTTCAGTATATTTAAGGAAGAGTTGACATAGCTTAAATGAATACATTAATACCAGCCATAAAGTGATATTAACTTCTATTCCATTAACCTGTATCACTTAGCATTTTTGTTGATTTAATTAAAAATTAGCCAATCAATTAAAAGCAGAGTCAAAGAGTCTGCAACTACTGCAAAGATTCCACTAACAATAGTTGCAGTCAGAGACACCAACTCCAACCAACATAATGTCACAGTCTTAAGATGAGAGCATTATTGAACCATCACTAGTCCCATTTTTCAATAGTTATTAATTCCTCTAGTGTTATTGTTGGCTGAAGATAATATCTAACCACAACATTTGTTAATAAAGATATTATCTCCAGCAAACATAACATCATAGATATCTAGTAACAAATGTTGTGGTCAAAGATATAATCTCCAGCAAACATAACATCGCAGGCATCTTGTGTTGTGGTGAAAGATATTATCTTCACTCAACATAGCATCACAAAAGTCTAGTAATGTGTTGTGGTCAGAAATATTTCCAGCCAACACGTCACACAAGTTGAACTCTTAGCCAATGCTCACATCTATGATCTGGTAGCTTGTGCCACATTTAGGTACCTGTGAAGTAACTAAGCTGAGCATCAGGTATGTCAACTAGAGGGAGAAGAGCTGCACCAGCAGTCAACTGGTAATCATTTACAGTTGAGTAGACTGCGGTAATGTAAAATATCATAGATTGGTCAATGGCAATGTAGTGTCTGGCCCAAGAATTGAATCCATGACATTATGATCAGGGGTACCACACTCCAACCACTAGACCACACATCTTCACAGAAGTCCCATCACAAGGATTGTAAATATAGGAAAAAAGGAATTAATAATACAGAACAGCACTTGCATCTTGAGAATAAATTTGTTAAACAGTAAAAGATTAAATATAAATTATGTGTTTGTGTTTTTGTTATTCATTTAGAGAAAGAAACTATAACAATAATTCTAGGACTGAAATAGCAGAACAGTAAAAACATAAGATTAGATTTAATAATATTCCTGATCAATGGATAAACAAACAACAGTCATAAAAGCCAAAAATAAATATTTCTGCTGACTGATAGATACACCATAGATTCTATTGTAATAAATACTTTTTCTTTCTTTCTTCAATGGAGACAAGCACAGATCAAAATTGTGTCTGCTAACCTTTTAAATTTGTTCTTTCATAATAAATCTGACCATCCCAAAGTGACTTTTTTGCATAGCTTAACCTTTTGTCAGCAGAACAGATGAAGTATTCCAAATAGCATCAGAGATCTCAATGAGAAATTAACCAAGGACTAAGTAACAGAAGAAGCCAGTTAAATAGATTTGTTTAATCCATGCCAATTGGGGGAAAATATGTAAAAATTCCATCAATAACCATGAGGCTAATTAGTATAATTGGAAACTTATTCTCATATATAATATAAATATATATTATTTTATTCATTTTTCAGACTACAAAGTTATTTTGCGATTAAATTTTCTTACAGTTTCTAGTTAAGCAAGAAAAGAGTCATAACTTTTTGTCATGTTAACTCACTAAACTTTATCGATCCTCTTATTTTGGTAACTAAAAGAGGAAGGAAGCAACTGAATACATAATTCCCAGATCTCTCCAATTGAACTTTAGTTAATCAAAGGTTAATTTCAGATTTTCTCATCAAATGACTAGTCAAAATATACACCATCAAACTAAAGACTTCTGAACATAAAAACATTTAGTCTAGCAAGTAGTATTCAAAATACCAATAAAGAACTTTGGTAGTGAATTTTTGGCTGGGCCTCACTGAAGAAATCACAAGAGATTGGGAGATGTGGCAATTTGCTGTACTTGAAAAGAAACATCAAGCTAAGTAAAACCACTGTCTTCCATACATACAGGCTTGTCCTTTACAGGTGCTGGTGCCACATAATATACACTCATGCCAGTGCTGCTTAAACACACCCATGCCAGATAAAAAGCACCCAGCATGCACTGTTAAGTGGTTGGTGATAAGAATGGCATCCAGCCATAGAAACCATGCTACAACAGACAATTGGAGTCTGGACAGCACCCATCAAACTGTCCAACCCATGTCAGCATGGAAAACAGACATTAAATGATGAACATTTGTAAACAAGAAGTTTAAAAAAAAACAAATTAGAATATGAAATACATGGTTCCCTTCAACCATTTTGATACCAACTTACCTGAGATTGCCATTAGTTCTACAATACAAACATCATGCTTTACATTATTCTAAATTAAAACTTCTCATAAAAATTTGATGTTATGTACCAAACACCAGCTTAACAATTACAAATTTATTCTGTTTAATCTTTCATTATTTTCTAAATTTCAATAGAAATATGGTAACAAAAGGTTTAAATCCTTTTGCTTCATCTTTCAGATTGAAAAACTTGCATTATAAGATTTACTACTCAATGACACTTTTTGTAAAGATACAAGGAGCAGTGTTTATTTAATAACAAGACATTACCTTCTCTCACTCTCCACATGAGCAAGACATGGACCCCACAAGCTGCATTGAAGAGAGAAGGAATACCTAATAAAGTGATACTGGGTTGAGGGTCACACCCCAGTCCAGCTTATATAGGACATGTTCTCTAATGCCTGTAGCATGATAAAATGCATCTGATATACTCTCTAAAGTGGTTGGTGACAGGAAGGGCATCCAGCTGCACAAACCATACCAAAATGAAAAAGGAAAAGTGAG
This sequence comes from Octopus bimaculoides, assembly GCF_046866305.1. Classification (NCBI taxonomy): domain Eukaryota; kingdom Metazoa; phylum Mollusca; class Cephalopoda; order Octopoda; family Octopodidae; genus Octopus; species Octopus bimaculoides. The sequence goes on from NC_142928.1 coordinate 193,417,598, forward strand.
ATCAGGATTCAGCAAGCTACATTACAAGCAACTGACTAGGAGGGCAGGAACTTCACTCCAAATAACTGACAATGATTGTGACAACCACCCAATCAATACAAGTATTAAAAAAAAAAATGTAAAAAACTGACGATGATCTACGTAATTGCATTTTACTGTTTTAAAACATACCTAAATCTTCACATTTTCATTTAAAACAGGGAAAGAAATAAATCAATGGTATAACAGCATAGAATCAGTGAGGTCCTTAGATGTCAATGACAGCTTCAATCAATTCACTAAGTTATATATAGAGAATGAATTTCTTTGACGACAATAGCGTCCATTACCATCATTTGAATTGGTTCATCAAACATGCAGTTCATGACAGCATCATAGAATACAAAACTATTACTATAGAAAACTTTTCCTGTATTTCCTTCAGTATTTTCTCAATCAATCAATCAGGTTCCTCCTCATAGGTTTTCTGGCATGCATATATACAGACACACTCACAAACACACATTATATCCATTCCAATTTATAAACTTTCTCCAGTCTTATGTATTTTAAAACCAATTTTGTTAGCTGCTTGAAACACCTGTTTTTAAAATCCATTTTCCTTTGAAATGAGATGCTGGGATTAATCGAAGGAATTCATCATGAATGAAACATTAAAAATAGGTCTCTTCCAATAATTAGCATGCTAAGATCAGAAAAGATTAATAACTTTGATTGAGGAAAAGAATGATATTTCTATCACCAATGACCAAAAATATAATTGCCTGCTACAAAATAATTAGTGAAATAACCAAATTATTCTCAATCTCACGTATGTTACATAGCAACACAATGATATTTATTATCTCTTCATAATAATAGCCTATATTAATGTTGGTTGGTTGGTTGGCTGGCTGGTTGATTGATTTCTTCAGTCATGCTTTACATCATATAGAAAAAGGAGTAAAAGAGATATAGAGAGTCAATATAAGAAGTGCAGGATGAGTGCACATACAAAGCTTGGTGGCAGACAATGAGAACTATCTGAAAAATACACATTGTTTTGATGAAATTTTGCAGAAATTGGGTTTGTATTGAGCATATTACAATTATTTTGATAACTTTTTTAAAATAACACTTGCTGCAAATATACGAATGAGAAATTTGATTTTTAAGTTAATTCTGTTTTAAGGTAATAAATTTTTCATTTGAAAATTAGTATTGTCATTTTGTAGAAGCTCCAAGAAATTTGATGAAGGCTATATTATTACGTGCATGCCATAATTTCCCAATATTATCCATAGTAGCAAAAATATACCTTCAAAGTTACCTGTCTTGGGTAACACTGTGTGTGTGTGTGTGTGTGTATGAATATATATATAACACCCATGATTGATTCCCAGACCAGGCGTTGCATTGTGTTCTTGAGCATAGCACTTCATTTCACGTTGCTCTGCGATCATTCGACACCTGACATGTGGCACCCAGTTGCACCTGTACAGGTAATGTTGATTTGATGGAGGGAGTGAGTTTATGTCTACACAAACATTTGATCACTATAAACAAATCATCTGTGTGGTTGTTCAGTAAGAAATTATTGAACCCTCATATGTCGTCTGACAACAGGTGAGTTCATTATCATCATTATATATAACACCTGTATTTATATCAGCATAAAATTTGTGTGCGTGTGTGTGCTTGCTTCTCGTTTTCTTCTGCCGAGCTGTTTTCATGATATGTCCTCTATGAAGTCCATGACTGTCTCAGTGCAATGAAATTAATGTTATGCACGGACTGTCGTTGAAAAAAACTAAGAAAATAATTAAGAACTAAAAAGAAGAAAATTTTGACAAGAAAAATGAAATGTTATGGACACATGTGAATGAGAAGAGATCTGATGCTGGAACAATATTACCATATATTACATATATTTGTTTTAACTAAATTACACTGAAAATATGTAACAATTACAATGAAGCAAGAATGTGAAACAGTAGCTTTCTCATTAGTTACCATTTTACAGGTTTACTCAGTTTATTATATTCACAGTTAAGATAAAGATCTATTGCAACACAACCATTTATGAGCTTAAGTCAAGTAAACATCTAGTTCAGAATAAATCTAAACTGTTATTGCTTAATTTCCATAGTTTCAAAAGGAAGCAATGATGGAAATTTCCACTAGTGTTCAGATAAACACAGAATGGATTGAATAAATTTCTCAGCAAAATATCAAAACATCTCAAATTTGAAGTTGATTGTATTAAGAGTAAAAAGGATAAGGACTAAGGTTAAGGTGTAGGGAAACACCACAATGTGACGCTAGGAAGAAGAAAAAATCAGTTTAAAACAGATAAATTTTACTTCCCAGAATTCCTCAACTTAAAATTTTTTTTTTTTTATGTTATCATATGAGGAACAAGTTTTCTACCCTCCCTCCCAAATTCATATCTGCCTCTACCCTTTCATCCAACTTCATTTACATTTCACTCCAGACATCTGACCCTCTCACACTACCTCTCACTTTGCCATTTCATTCTCCGCATTAGTTCTTCAACTTCAATTCTTTGCCTACAGGCCAAGAGACATCATTTCCTCTCTCGCTTCCACACTCTCAGCTGAAAGTCAAGACATACACTATATTAAATTTTACACACCTCATGGCAATTAAACTTATTCAACTCTCCAATATTGATGCTACCAGGTCATCACCAGCTTCTTCAAATTCCAAATTTTGACAAATAATAAATTTATCTTGTACAAATCCATATATTCAAGTTTTTTTTTCCTGAACAGACACTCACATATACATTCTTGAGACAAACAACAACCTTCTGCATAAGAAAATGCACATTTGAGTGGTAATGGAATATTAAAAAAAAAAAAATCAATTATCAGTCTAATATAAATGAAGAATGGAAATAAAAAGATAATCTCACCCATTCAATTTCCCCATGTAATTAACCTTTGCAATTGTTTTCTTTGAAGGTTGTAGAACCAATGTCCATTGTTGGGAGAATGGAAGTAGTTTTAGAAAATAAAACATTGTTGAAAATCATGTCTCTTCTCCTGGTTACAAATTGTCAATACTTTACTCTATCAGCACTTAACGTCCACTTTCCATGCTGGCATGGGTTGGATGGTTAGACAGGCAAGGCAGAAGACTGTACCAAGTTTCAGTGTCTGTTTTGTCATGGCTTTTATGGCTGGATGTCTTTCTTAACAATCATGTACCTTAGTGGTTAGATATTCAGTTCACAATCAAAGTCATGAGTGGCATGTTGTGTCCTTGAGCTTTATTTCACATTGCTCCAGTCCACTCACCTGGTAAGAATGAGTTGTACCTATGTTACAAAGGGCCAGCCCTGTCACATTGTGTCACACTGAATCTTCCTGAGAACTACATCAAAGCATGAAGAGTACATGTGTCTGTGGAGTGCTCAGCCACTTGCATGTTAATTTCACAAGTAAGCTGTTCCATTGATCAGATCAACAGAGACCCTCATCATTGTAACCAACAGAGTGCCAGTTTATGTGTGTGTGAGTGTATATACATGTATATATATAATATCAATATGGCTGTTTGACATTACTACCATTTTAATCCCAGACAGATCTTCCGCCAGCTGGTTACCAATGCAACCTGCACCCTGTATATATTGCCCAGTAGGGGAGCAAACCCTTACCATCCTTTAGCAGACGATGGGATCACAAAATTAAGGGACCATCAGCCACTGATCTTGCAACAAGCAAATTAACTAATTAGAAAATCTCAACAAGAGATAAAAGTAGCAACTCTACTGATAAGTAATGCTTATCGCCACATCAATATGACTATTTGACATTACTACCATTTTAACCCCATTCAAATGGTAGTAACGTCAAACAGCCAATGTGGCAATAAACATTACTTCTAAGTAGAGTTGCTACTTCCATCTCTCGTTGAGATTTTCTAACTAGCTACTTTGCTTATATTTCCAATGTGTGTGTACATGGGGAGGTAAGTTGTTGAAGTAGAATTTCAATGGCTGGGCACCCTTCTTGTAGTCAACCCTCACATGTTTCAAAGCAAGGTGATATTTCCCCATGGCTAGGCATGTTTTCATGGAAGATTGGAAACAAAGGATACTGCATGTATGATTAGTGGTGAATGCTATCAAGACATGGAGTTACATATCCACACACATACATATATAGGTATGCAAACACACACATGATGGGTGCCTTTCAATTTCCATCTACCAAATCTACTCACAAAGTTTTGGCCAGATTGAGCTTAAAGTAGAATACACATGCACACATGCCCAAGGAGTGATGCAGTGGGACTGAACCCAAAACCATTTGGTTGAGAAGCTAACTTTCCAACCATACACTCATACCTGCACTTTAGTTTATACGTTTTATGTATAACTATATTTGAAAAAATAATATTAACTGAAGGATCACTATATATTTGAGTATAAAGTTTTATTTTTACATGGAGAAGTTTGTCAATGACTTTAACCCTTCAACATTCAAACAGGCCCAAAATTTCTACCTGTTTTATGTTCAAACTGACAGACTCGGGCCTCTGCCATCTACCCTATTAATTTCATTATAAAAAATAAACAATCGCATCATCAAAATCTCAAAGCTATTAGATAATGCATGGTTAATTCAAAACAATATAAATAAATCATATTTTACAGAATAATTTGAATGCTAAACGGTTAAAGTTTTGGGTTACTCACTTTTGTCAGACTGTCTTACAAAGGCAACTAAGCCAAAACTTCAAAGTCACTTTCAACATTTTCGTTGTAAAAGTACAACACACACAGATAAAACTGGTAGCAGTTACATTTATAATAATTCTAATAAACCTGTCTCAAAATCTCACCAAATTCAATACTTGATTTATATAACTGTAAACACACAGGCAAGCATAAATGCATGAGCCTGCACAAATGCACATGCAGATGCAAACACACACACACACAGGTTAACTTAGATGAATGCAAAAATATTCAATCAGTCAATTTCCACATTGCTTCTGCATATTTCCTTCTTAATTTGTGTTAATATTGGTTTCTAATTTTGGCACAAGGCCAGCAATTTCAGGGACAGGGTAAGTTGATTACATTAACCCCAGTGTTCAACTGATATTTTATCAACCCTGAACGGATGAAAGGCCAAGTCAACCTTGATAGAATTTCAACTCAGAAGAACATTAACACAGACAAATTGCTGCTGAGCGTTTTGCCTGGTCTGCTCACGATTCTGCCAGCTCGCCACCTTAGTTTGCATTAATATTAAATGTGTAAATTAGAAAATAGCTGTAATTTCAGTATCTGTTTATAATGTCCATATGTAATAGACTAAACCAAAGAAAATGCATGACCTAATGGGCAGGGTACTGATTTCATGATAAGGGCGTGGCTCAATTCCTGGACTGATGATGAATCGTATCCTTGAGTAAGGAATTTCATTTCATACCACTCAGGCTGTAAATGAGTACAGCCAGGTGCTGATGTGGCTCACTCTCCTTCCAACTGTTACAACCTGGATGTGCCCTTGATGAATGGTGAGGTGGGTTTTATGCTTCTGACTAAGTGGGTACCTAATATAATTAGCAAACATTGTACATGTTACCAAGCCATACTTACAAAGGATGGATGACTGTACTATAAACTAAAGAATGACTTGACATTTTTCATCTTCAGTCATAGGAATATATGATTACAAAGACATTTTTTTTAATTCACCAATCACATTCTTAGCAATATAATTTATAAAGCAAAAGATTATTTAAAACACATTCCTAGATACTAGACAATAGATGGTTAATCATTATTTTCTAAAAGTACATCTTATAAACTATCATCTACAGTAAAATATTACTTTTGATACTAACCATCTTTTTAATAAAAGTGTGTGGTATAAAAAGAACAGTATGTGGCATAGTTGTTAAATGGCCATGACATTGCTATGGCATTTAACAGTGCAGTTCATTCTACTCATTTTTCATTAAGTCATGCTACATCTGTGACTACAACATGATCTCTTTCATCAACATCAATCACTTTGATGAGGAAGTCTCTATGACCATTGCTCGACTTGCTAGAAATAACCAGAATCTCTCTCAACTTATATCCTACCATTTTAAATAAAAGATACATTGAACTGTTTAGCTCCAATATCAAAAAAACAGAGTGGCCATGATTGGAACACTTTATCATATGTCTATTCAATCAAAACTCACAGGGAACTCAACAACTCCATTCAATTCTCCTTGATTTATCTCCAATGGGATCCTGCAACGTGATTTTTATTTTCCAGACAAACTTGTTTATTAGACCCCAAACTATTCCAGAAGAATGTCTACATTGTATGACTATACAATGACAGTGACCAGGCCAGTTACATATCTCAGCCAGTGGAAATCCTCATTTGCTAATGACTGAACAATAACAAATATCAAGGAAGTCCTACATCAAAGACTTTACTCACTATACAGGTCTCCATATGACTGACACTTATAAGACAGCATCCATATAACAGACCATTGAGAATACTCCAACCACTGTGTGGTCAACTTCTACAACCACTAAGACACTAATTGAAACCAATGTACACTGATAAATGATCAGATACCACCAACTCTCCTACAGGTCTGACAATCCCACCAACAACACACTCCATTCCAAACATCACATACACTTGTGCCTCCCTTGTCACTGGAAGGGTGAGTTTACAGGATAGTTTTTTTTATTTCTTTAACAGGGTCAGTAAAGCATTGAACAAGAAGAATTCAAATGCAACCAGTGTCTACTGTAATCATTCTAAAGCCATTAAAATATAATAGCAGTTAAGTCCTAGAAACAATATAACATTATTTTAGCAAAATTGTTAGCCCTAAACCCATGTCTGAAATTTTAATTCTTTAGCTCAATAAATACAATTAAGACTAGTAAGTTCTAATATTGGGTTACCACCTTTAATTACATAATTAAGCAAAATCCCTTCTTCAGTGACACCAGAAACACCACAATTATATTTCTCATCAAAATATAACAATACAAAACAAAGACGAAAATATTTCCAGTGGAAGAGTAATGTAGAAAGACAATTTGTAGATTTTACTTAGCAGTTTAAAGTAGTGGTTCTCAACCTTTTTAACAACCAGGTCAGATCCAAAACCTGGCTTTTTTTTTTTAGGGAACTGCACGTAAAAAGTAAAACACAAGTCAAAGAAAAGTTTATTATATTTATAGAGGGAAGACCATCAAGGGCTGCTGGAAGGATGCTTAAGGACTGCATGAAGCTCAGAGAACTGCTGGTGTAAAGAGATACCACTGTTTTATTCTTTGAAAACAACTTTTTACAAACACTGGTTAATTTGTGGCTGGAAAAAGAGACCCACCCCAGAAGTGATAACTTGGTTGTTGTTTAGTCCTAGACATGCTTCAGTTGAGCAGACCAATGGTCAAAAGTTATTCATTGTGTTCTATCTTTTTAAGACAGTAGGGTGGGATTGATGCAAATTTGGCTGCTATATTTAGCAGATTAATTGACCTTGCAGAAACTCACTAATTGGAATACTAGGTAATAGAAAGAGAATAAGTAAATAAGGTTATCTAAAATAATAGGCTAAGAAATAAACAGGCTAGTATCAAGTATCAGGTTTAACCCTTTTAACCCAAACCAATACAACCATCCCTGGTTCTATGATACAAAATTCCTGTTTTAAAGTGATCCAAATACAGTAAGCTTCCTTATAACCCTTGCAAGATAAACACTTTCATTAAAACCTTCCATCCACATTTCATGTTAATCTGTTCTAAACATCAGCTTAATAATAATGACAGCTATTATACTGAAGTCTTCAACATTTTCAAAATTAATTGAAACAAAGAGTATCCCAACAGAAATATATCTTTTACTGGTTTCAGTTATTAGACAGCAGCCATACAAGACCACAAGTCAAGATCAGTGCCTATTGTAAACTTGGTATTTATTCTATCAGTCTCTTTTGCCAAACTCTAAGTTACAGGGACATTAACCAACACTGGCTGTCTAGTGGTGGTGGGGAACAAACATAACAGTTTTTGTTTACCAACTTCACTCACAAAGTATTGATTGCTCCAGAGCAATAGTAGAAGACACTCACCCAAAGTGTTGCTCAATGAGACTGAACCTGAAACCATATGGTTACAAATCAAGTCTCTTAACCCCTCAGCCAAAGGGTTAACTAGCTAGAAGAGGAGTGAGAAGTCTACAAATTATTACAGTGAAGGAGCAGAACGGTATCAATTGTTCTGAACATGGGAAACATTGGGAATGTGTGTGTGTATGTGTGTTTTGACTGATTCTGTGGTAAGCATCATCATAATTCTCACAAGATTGGTTTCAAGTTTTGGCACAAGGCCAGCAATTTCAGGGGAGAAGGCTAGTTGATTACATTAACCCCAGTACTCAACTGGTACTTAATTTATTGACCCTGAAAGAATGACAGGCAAAGTCAACGTCAGCAGAATTTGAACTCAGAATATAAAGACGGACGAAGTGCCACTAAGCATTTTGCCCAGCGTGCTAATGATTCTGCCAGCTCACCATGTTAACAATCCTTGCAAGATTAACATGTAGCTTTAATAACAACCAAATGGTTTATTAGGCAATGTGTTTTAATCAAAACAATGAGATAACAAAGCAATGGACTTCTATGGAAATATCAAGTTGAGCTGGGTGATTAATAATAGTTGACTAACCAAGATTTAGAATTGACCAAACTACTTGCAAAAGAATTTGGTAAAGTGACAAAAGCTACTGATATAAACTCGTGTGTGTGTGTGTGTGTGTGTAAGTCATTTCAGAAAGAATGATGAGAAATTAATAATTACAAATTCACTGGTCTTGATAAAGAAATAAATGTTTACTCAAGAAAAAAGATTTGCTTTTGAAGAAATCTTTACACAATTCTCCCCAGGTAATGTTATATTCCTCCAATTGATTAATTTTATATATTCATTGCAATAAACTTTCCCCTTCCACTAAAACTCTTATCTTTTCTAAGCAAGCTTTGCTAAAATCAATCTTTCCTGGGGTTTTTATTTTTATTATTTTTGTAATAACAAAGAAGGAAAATAAATTTATTCCAGAAAGTCAGTTCTACAATTATCTGTGAACAATGTGGTATTGTGGCTTTCATATCAGACTATGTCAAAACACCATGGCTAGAAAATGGTGCGAAAATTTATAGAACAATTGAAGTTACTATAAGTAATTACTGAAAGAATCGGTAAAGACAGAAAATGTAGATATACTTGGTAAACAGAAGGAATTAAGAGAGTTTCCTGTATTATGGAGGTTAATCACAACCATTCTTCATAAGTGAGTTCGACTTGGTAACATGTACCGAGTTTTTGCTGATTGTTTTAGGTACTTATATAAAGATGATGAGACAGACACTCTTTTAGGCTTCCCATGCTTGACCAGTGGAATATCAAGGATGTAACAGCTGGAAGGAAAGTGAGCTGCACCAGCCCTGGGCTGGAACTCATTTCCATTGAGAAAAACTAGAACATGCAATAAAGTATCATATTCAAAAGTAAGTTGACCATCCAAAGAACTGAACCCACAACTTATGGCTGTGACATTTTTTATAAATAAGAGTGAGTTTATCTAGTTGCAGGATAGCAGAACCGTTTTGAGCACTTCAAATAAAATGGGTCTCCTAGTTCACACAGATCTTATAGCTCCAGATTTGATTCCATTGCTAGACACATTTGGCAAGTTCTTCTACCAGAACTTTGGTTCAAGCTAAGCTTTGAGAATGAAACTAAATAGATAGAAACTGTAAGGAAACTTGATGAACCTTATTTGAAAAGTGGTGCTATCTGTTTGCCCCATCACTTTGTAGTTCAACATAGAGATAGTACAAGTGGCAGACTAAAGTATCGGAATCAATATGTTCAATGAAACATTATTCCAAGCTGCTGTCCAATGACTAAAAGAATAGCAAGAACCAAAAGCACTGGTTCTTTTGCAATAAACTTTACCCTTCCACTAAAACTCTTATCTTTAGTGAAAGAGATGAGTTATAATTTGTTGGATGTTCAGTGTGAACAACTGGTAGGAGTTCAACATAAAATTGAGACAGTAGTTTTTTATCAAAACTGATATAGCAACCCAACAAAGGTGCCTCAACATGCTAGAAATAGCAGCTGAACCCTACTTAAATCACATTGTACAATCTTTAAACAAAGAAGAAAAAAAGGACAATGGGCAATGCGACCCTTGATATACTCTGCCTGAAAATAAGATAGTTTGTTCAGAGCTGGGCTGTCTTCAATCATAGTCTGCTCAATGCTCCCTCTTCTTAGACTGAAGGAAATTTTTACTTCTAGCACTTATGACTGAACTCACTAAATTGTATTGATTATTGATTTCACTATTCAAAAGAAAGATTGTTTTAATCAATAATTAGTTTGGTGTAGTTTTTCTTACTTTTTCTAAGCAGTATTTCTAAAACAAAATTCTCATGTTTATAGAATATACAACTTTAGAAATAATACTATATATATTATTTAATGAGCACAAGTCCTATACATGAGCTAAGCTATTTCAGGTTTCATGCTCAGTACAACACATATACATATATGCACACTGTAGTTGAAAAGTTAAGTTGACTTTGCAACCACAAGGTCTCAGGTTCAATCCCATTGTGTAGCATCTTGGGATAATGTCATTTTCTAAACCCTTGGGACAATCCACACCTGAGAATGAACTCAAGTAAATGAAAATTATATAGAAGACCACTGGATGGATTAGATTTGTAATCCAAGAAGTACAGCCATGTCACACTGATACTAACCATGAAATTACATTAAAGGTACATGTATCTGTGGAATGCACAGCCTACACAATTAAATGAGCAGATAATTTAGCTTATAAAACAACTGAATCTTCATCATTGAAACTGACTGAAATACACACACACACACACGTATGTGTTGGGGGCTGAAATTCATTGCAGGCTTTCAGTACAATATAGGGACAGAACTCTACTGCATAGATGTATGAGGGGATCAAGAAATTTTAAAATGGCCAGACAAATGTGAAGCACAAAGGGGGAGCAGAATGCCCAACTTCCACCACTAATGTGAAGAGTCAACAAGCTCAAGAGATGGTTCTGATGAACTGACAAGTGACTATCAAAGAGGTGGCATGTTCTCTGCAAATTAGTCATGGTTCTGCATATGAAATCATCCACAACAAGCCTCAATCCATAAAGCCTGTGTCAGATTGGTGCAAAGAGAGCTTACCAAAACACACAAGAGCAATTGTGTGGGGATCTGTCAACACTTACTTGACCACAACAATGATGATGGTGAAGTTTTTTTGGCGAGAATAATCAGAAGAGCTGAGACCTGGGTCCATTGCTTTGAGCCAGAATTCAAAAGGCAGAGTATAGAGTGGAAATTCCAAAATCGTTAGCAAAAAAGAAATTCAAGACTCAAACTTGCACAGAAAAAGTGATGCTAACATTTTTTTGGACACAAAAGGGCCTATACTGGAACACTACCTGGAAAAGTGGTCAACAATAACCAGTGTAGGATACAGTGAAATGCTAACCAACAAACTGAAACCAGCAATTCGTACCAAATGCTGAAGTCTATTGTCAAAGCAAATGTTACTGTCGCACAACAATGCATTCCCACATTTAGCCACCCACAGGGTTGAGACTATTTAAAAATTGGATTTCAAGTTGCTGGAACACCCTGTCCAGATCTCTCCCCTTCTATCACCTCTTCAGACCACTCAAGCATCCTTTACAAGTTTGATTTGCTACAGATGATGAAGCACAGGCAACAATGCATAAATGGCTGCATGATCAGCTGCAAACCTTCTTTTCTGATGGAATAAATAAGCTTGTTGACCACTGGAAGAAATGCATTCAAAAGCAAGGAGACTATGCCAGAAAATGATGTAAATGTTCCACCCCTGCTTTTGTTTTAATAAACTAAAGAAACAAGAGTGCGTACCATTTTTTTCGTCTCTCACACACACACAAACCTGAAGCATAAAATAAGCAATCTAAAGCAATGGCAAAGTATTTAACTGACCACAAGGACGAACATACTCTCAACAATTTACGCATGAAATTGTTTTTAGAGCATATAATATTACTGAAGAATACACAAATTATATAGAATAACCTGACTGCTATCACAACGGATATTGCCAACTCATATTACATAACAAAAATGTCATATGACAATACTTAGGGCTAATACAGTTACCTGTTAGTTACTGCATTGCTTGATTTGCTTGCAACATTTAACAGTTGCACTCAAAATGCCCTAATGTGATGGAGGATATTCAGTGTTCCTTCGGAAACTAAAAACCAGACAAGGTTATATAACACCACTAGATTGGATTCATTCAGTCTGTTGTTTTATTTTAATACTGTCCCTATGAATTTGAAACTATGCTGCCATGCCATTCTGTAATGAATTATGGATAACGTGAATAAGATACAACTTAACGACAAGTTTAGCTGTTATGTCTTAATGTTACTTATAGTTAGCATCTCACGCAACTAAGTTTTATGACATTAGTTAATTAGGAGGTAAATTACCTGCTCCCCCTCTCCCTCCTAGTACCAGGACTGGTGAGCTCCAATGTGTGTTTATGGCAAATCAATTGCAACTAGATAAACAGTTATATTAGACTAATTGTCTTGCCACAAGCTTTCATACAGTTATTCTTACCACGAACAAGATCTAGAGAACATATTTAAGTCATTTAGCAGAAGAAGCAGAATTCAATCCATAGAAACACTGCTCACATCTTACACTGGCAGTCTGTATAGGTTACAAATATATTGACATTGGTATTAGTTATTGGTATATTTTTGAAAGAGGTCACAGTTTAAATCTACTTGGTGCACAATGACATTCCTTGATTCAGTGCATGTTGTTTAGCCCAGTTCATGTGTGTGTGTGTGTGTATGCATTTATGAATATATGTGGGTATGTACATGCATGTGTACATATGAGCATGTCTATACAGTTTTACATTCATATTTGTGTGTGTGTGTGTGTGTGCATATACATACACAGTTTTACAACCATTCTTCCATGCCAGCATGGGTTAAACAAATACACATTATCTAGGCATTGTTTTACAACTGAGTGCCCTTCCTATCACTAACCTTTGCCTGTTCTTCAAGTAAGGGATATCTTATTCCACATTTTTGAAAGCACAATACCAATGGGCAACCTGTTGACAAGGGAAATAAATGGACTTTTTTCAGTTTCCATCTCCCAAATCCACTCACAAGATTTTGGTTGACTAAGCGCTACAGTAGAAGATTATAGGGTCCACACAGTGTGACTGAACTTGTACTTAACCACATAGCTATGCCTGCACATTTTTATTATTTGAATAGAAAATCAAAAATAAAACAAAATAACATTTTAGAACAGAGAATGATAGTTTATCTCAGCTAGTTTTTAAACTCTTGAAACCAACCAACCAAGTCTGGTTTTGGGATACAAGCTTCCCATTTGAAAGAGATCTGAATTTGAACCTTATAGCAAAATTTTATGTCAATTCATATTCCAAACAAGATTTAATAAAGTTATTTTACTAAATTCTTCATTATATTTCAAAATTAACTGAAATGGAAGCAGAAATATGGTAACAAATGGATTAAACCAGTGGTTCTCAACCAGTTTTTGCCCTTTGATTCCTATGTTACTTAGATGGACCCACATAACCATTTGATATTTAAAAATTCTTATATTTTTATAAATATTAGGAATTGCATAAAAATATTGTCAAAATATTTTAATGTACTGACCCTTGATGGCCCAGATAAGATTTAGCTGTTAAAAATTATATGCAATAAATTGATAACTTTTAACAACTAAATCTTATATGAAACCCAAAGGATCATATGGACCCTGGTTGAGAACCATTTGGTTAAACAATAAGTGTAACTAAGGAATGCCAACGTAAGCAAACAACAGCAATGAAATATTTCAATTCTCACCCTACAACGTTTACATTGAACAAATTACGAGGGAAAAAAAAAAAACCTGTAACTACATTGATAATGCAAATAAGTTTGGATTATTTACATACCAGGTCATGCCTTATAATATACTAGCCAATAACTTGGTGAGATAATGATAATAACTTAAACATTTAAATATATTGATTTGGAGAAATATTGATAAGTCCAATATATATTAGGTCTAAATCATTTATAATATGACTTTGGAGAGGGGGTGCAATCTTTTATTCCCTTCCAGTTTACACCTAATTCTTCTGGAAAGAAGATGAAAATTTAACTCATATATTGATGTCAAAATTAGGAGAAAGAAGGGTATCTATCAGGGAAAGCAAAGTCATTTGATAAAAAGAGCAACATATATTTGTTTGTACAGTCAAGAGCCACAACATTTATTTAAATCATATTAATAAATAAAATATACAGCTACATAATTTTATGCACTAAAGAATATTGATTAATCTCTTCTAGTGGAAGGCTTTTATTGAGTTATCGAGTCTTTATAATTTTATAGTTAATACTTTAAGATCCAGCTGGTAGAATGTTCAAGCTATTTTAAGCAAAAGCCCTGGAACCCACATTTATACAACTCACATTATCACCTATTTAACTATTCCTCCCTTTTTCTTAACCCTGTCACAAATCCCTTGCATCTCCTGTTACCAATTATACTCCTTCCATCCTCTCCTCTTACCACCCCTCAACATTCTTTAGAATCACATATTCTCTCATGCGTTCTCCCTTGTTAAAGCAGCCACTTTAAGACACTTAGTCTTGCATGTTATGAGGCAATCATCACTAATGCTGGTGCAAGGGGGGAGAAAGCACCCAGCACACACACACACTGAAGTGATTGTCATTAGAAAGAGCATCCTTCAGCCACAGAAACCATGCCAAGGTAGACAGAGGAGCACAACAAAGTCTTCTGACACATCAGACCATGTCGAACCATGCCAGCATGGAAGCCAGATGTTGAATGATGATGAGTTACACATAATAGCCCTAAGAGCTGTGACCACCACCACTGGTGGAGGACATCAACCTCAACATTTGACTGGTGCTTAATTCTAATGACCGCCCTCCCTCCAATATCAATAAAAATCAAAATGCAAAGAGAGCCAGCATTGCAGTATTGTCCCTGGGTTAATTAGGAACTTCAAGAAGCATGTTATTTACATCAGTTTTATAGTAACCTTAACCTTTCCCTTCACAGAAGTATACTTCTACATGTTTTAGGTCAATTTCAGGATTATTTTTATTCAGTTTCTTCTTCTTTCTCTTTCTCAACATCCTGTTATAAATTAATGGGTGATTTCCCATTAGTCATTATAGCACACAGGGTAACACTTTACGATTATTATTCTACAGCAAAGTTGGATACTTTCATCAGTACCTAATACTCATAGTCCTCTTCACTAACATCCATTATTTCAACAGTAAATTTGGCTTCGTAACTTTTAACATTGATTATCAGACAAAGAGGAGTGTTTTCTGTCATACAGTGGTTGTGAGTTTATTGATTTCATGTGTGTGTGTGTGTGTGTAGAAGAGAAAGAATGGAGTGTAAGATTTATCTTACATGTATGTATACATGTATTGCTTAAGCATTGCAATAAAAAGCTGGTATAAACTCAATATACATACACCTCTGACTGAAGCGTTACTCAAGTATGGAGCAGTAATAAGAAAAGAAATGTAATTGTAATCGTTTAAATGTTGAGAGAAGGTTAAAATGACTTGGAAAAAGTTCATCTGAACAAAACAAGTTTTAAGAACTGTAAACA
Organism: Octopus bimaculoides; assembly: GCF_046866305.1. Classification (NCBI taxonomy): domain Eukaryota; kingdom Metazoa; phylum Mollusca; class Cephalopoda; order Octopoda; family Octopodidae; genus Octopus; species Octopus bimaculoides. The sequence continues at coordinate 193,433,416 of NC_142928.1, forward strand.
AGAAGAAAAAAAAGAAAAAAAAAAAAAATTGTTTTGCATGGTTCATCTGGTCGATACCTGCAAGGGAAACAATACAAGAATTCATTCAGAGATTTAAATCTTCAGTACTGATATGCGTGACTAAACAATTTAGATGTAATGCTGTTGTTAATGAGATTAAAGTAGAACAAGACTTCAATGAGAGACAGAAGAGGGAGGCTAGGATAGATTTTATCAGGGACTATTAAAGATATAGCTAATTAGAAAACCTATGTTAACCGAAGTGAAGAACAGCAACAGGGAAACATGTGCAGACCAAATTTCCATTGGAGAGAGAGAGAGGGGTGGTACTATGTCTGTGAACACATGAAACAATTGGAGAGGAAGGTAGGGAATGAAGAATATATATACATATATTCGGAAAGGTTGGATGAAGGGTGTATGTTATAGAATGCCGGTTGACAAGAGGAAAAGTGACTAGGCTAAGCGAAGCTAGTGAGCAAGCTTTAAGAGGGGAGGATGAAATAACCATACATCATCAACTGTTTAACGCGAGGAAGAGGAAAGAAGCAAAGAAAAGAGAGCATTAAAAGAAAAATTCTGAAACTGATGCAGTGGAATAGATGAAGCAATGAGTAAAACTGCAACATTTAAATCAACCAGCCTCTCAAGCTGAGTAAGCTAACTACACACACACACACAATACATACATACATAGATATGTGTGTGAGTGTGTGTATACACACACACCGGCCGGTGAAGACATGTCTGGAGAAGAGAGAGAGAGCATTCATAACAGCAAAATACATGACACATTTTGATCTAATTCATTTTTGTTTTTGTCGCAGACTGCAGGCCTGCAGGTTTATTTGAGAAAATATTTTTTTTAAATCAGGTTTTTAATGTATAAAGAATGTAATGAAAAATAATAAACAATTGTGTAAACCTTTCAATATTGGTGTTATAGAAATATGTTGCCTGCAGAGGTTAGTTATTGAGACAGCAGTAGTAACAAGTGTAGATTTAGAGATAAGGAAGTTCTAAAGAGGAAAGAAGGCTTTGTGTTCGCCCATCGCCATAGTATGTAAGGTTTTAAACAAATTCCTTCTTTTTTTTCTTTCTTTCTTTTTTTTTTTTGCGGGCTTCCCATGTTGGAAATTTAAAACTACATTGGAAATGTCAAGTTACTAAAATCTTTGAGCTTCAACAATTTCAATGTATCCGACTTTTGATGCAATAATTGTTCAACCCTTTACAAAAGTAAATAAGTAGAAGCGCTCTTATCTCTCTCTCACATAAAATATTGTATATGTGAGAGTGAGAAGCATTCAACTAAGAAAACATTGCATTTGATAGCAGAAACAGCTGTGAGCTAATGAAGTTCATTCTAATTTCTTATTCCTTTTTTTTTTATTCATAGTAATTTCTTTTATATATTTATAAGAGACAAAACACAGCTATTTTCTTGCCATTTAGCTTTCGAAATTAACCATTTTAGATTAGACTATTTGGTTTTTAAAACGTCCAGAGACATTTTAAAATTTGCGAAATAGATAACAATAACAGATAATGGTTCAATTTGTTGTTTTGAAAGTTAGGAAAACTGGAGAAAGCGTTTACAAGTGTTTGAATGCCACATGTAGCGATGAGCGCTGCCATCTTTATTGTAATTGGTAACATCGAGTGGTTTAATAATAGGGTAAGGAGGAGACGAAGGAACTGGGGGCTGGGAAAGAACACAGCAGAATTTCTATGATTTCGGCACATCATACATTAAGAGGATGATTCAATAGAATTCAGGCAACAGATTCACCGACAGAATTCCAAAGGAAACTTAAAATTATAGGCGTGTGTGTGTGTGTGTGTGTGTGTGTGTGTGTGTGTGTGTTGGTATTTTGTATACGCATGGCTGATGTGATTCATCCAATTTTATGTTGAACAGACAACAGAAATGTCAGCTCTACACGTTATGAAGAAAGGTGAGCAATGAATACTTTTTACAAACAAACATAGTCGTGAAAAACCAACAGAAAATAAACATACAACACAGGGGAAACCTGAAACAGAGAGAGAGGGAGCACGTATGCAAAACACTGTCATGTACCTAGACAACCCAGACACAAAATAATGTTCTGCGTGTGTGTGTGTCAGCTGTAGCAGTGTGCCGCGTCAACAGTTCTTCACATAACGCAAAGACAATTCGGGAATCTTTTATGTAAAACGAAATGAAGAACTGAAACTATTGCAGAAAAGCAACAGTTTGAGAAATTCCACCTGCTTAGCATTCAGATCTTACAAACAGTGTGTGTGCGCGCGAGCGTATGGGTGTACATGAGTACATACATACGTGTGTGTGTGTGTGTGTGTGTGTGTGTGTGTGTGTGCGTGTGTGCGTGTGTGCGTGTGTGTGTGTGTAAAGTTGTCAATTCTTTATGTAAACAACGATCACTATTACAAGAGAGAGGCCACATCGAAACGAAATGCTACATTTGCTACATTCACAAATAAATCGACGTTTTTACACGAGTGACTGAGATCAATTAAACTGAGTTAATTGCCGTTTTAGTGTATATTTTATAGATACAAAACAGCAACACACCTTAGAGGGGGGATTCCACGCGTATTTTGTAAATAATATTCTATGAGCCGATTAGGTAACTAACCTCTCATCATTAAGACTGATTGAACTAAATTACCAAATTATATTTTCTAAACAAAACAATACTTAATTTTTTGAAACATTCGGGTATTCCGTTATGTCGTTTCTCTGCTGTTCTTTGTTTTATAAGGGGAGTGTTGTTTAGTGAATATTCGACAAGTTTATTCGAATATGTGTATGTGTATGGCGAGAGACAGACAGACGAAACAATAATTATCAGCTACATAATATATTTAGGATTATTCTTTACCTTTCGGTCCTTTGTTACAGAACATTCAAGATATACATTCATTGATATGAAGGATAGATAGGTCAAAGGGGAAAATATGCCAGCACATGGCAGATGCACAATAAACACACGTGTAACATCAGTATTATAAGGGGTAAAAATAATAAATCCAGAAAACATTCAGTTTTGATGAACTCTATAGCTCGAAACTATTTTCTTCACTAAATAAACGACACTTCACAATTAAATGTTGAAATATGATTTATTAATAAACCATAAGAGATGGGAACTTTAAATCGCTTAAGCACAGAAACATGAAACTATTTTGGTTTACTTTTTTTCTTTATAAACAGAGACAACTTCAACGTATTTACATGAAATGGCAAGAAAACAGAAGGAAAGGTTAATGTTTCAAAATAAATGTTTGCTCCGGGTTAGCTTTGACTAAGAAAACACTAATCATGAGGTATTCCAACCATGACCATTCTAACGATGTAAAACGGTAGGGTGTGGTTTGTGGGTGGAGGAGTGCAGTTCGGTAGAGCGGCCACACCGATGTTCAACCAGTGTTATCAACAAGAGGTACTTTCTGGGGACGAAACTCGGAAAGTCCAACACATCAGACCAAGAGCAAACAAACAAAAAAAAATAGCTAAATTGAAAAACTGCCAATTTTAATCGATATATACACCAGCAACGATAGCATAATTAACAAAGAGTATATATATACAGTACGATGTAGAGGATGAATATTATTACTTTCCTATGAGTAAGTTTCGTGCGAAACGGATGGATGTGAAATCGAATGAAGCTAAAAAGTACTAATATTCAACTATATAATATATTCATTCCATCCTCTATAAAACGTATTGAGTACTCTCGTATTTGTTAGTGAAACCAGATAGATAGATAGATAGACAGACATAGACGCACACGTACACTCACTGAAGTAGACATAGAAATGCTCACATTGACTGGAAGCAAACATTAAATACAATAAGAATGTGAAACCCAGCAAATATGTTACACTTGAGTCACTCGGCATTCATAAGGATGAGGTGAGAAGCTGACTGAAAGGGGTGGATGGAAATTATCGATCTGGGAGCAGGCGGGCTGCACGAAAGAAGAAAAAATGATTAAGCAAGTTTGTAACGAGCATGTTGAGTAAGAAATCACCCTGACCCTTACATTATTGACGAATATGAAAGGGAATTTGGGCGTGCAATGTGTTTTTTGGTGATCCTTGTTGCTTAGAAAATTCCTTAAAAGTGAATTTGTGAAGGCGAAATCAGAGATGACACTCATATAAACAGACACACCGTATGCATAGATGTCTTACTACCAACCACCACCACACAATTTGTATACTATGAAGACGGGTAGTGGGTTGTGAATGGAATGCAGCGTGAAATCGAACTTCTATATCTTCTCAGTTACAATTGCAACACTCTGCACTAACGTTCAGAGAGAAATAGCTATCAACCGGGATTAATTTTAATAGGAAACCGCCACATCTCCACCATGATGTTGGAAGGAGGTGAAAGAAAAAATTACCAGGAAAGTGTGATTTAAGCCCTTTAGAATAATTAATGCACAATAACCTGATCGTGGTGTTTATTGTAATTACTTACCTGGGCAACAAGAGGCACCAGAGTGTGTTCCACCGACTTGGTGCGTATCTCCAAAGGCAGCTTAGATTCCGACTTCGGCTGCGCAAGACCAGCCATTTTGTTGTGCTGCTGCCTGGCTCCAACGGTGGAGGGAGGCGACGGCGGCGAGGATACGGCTAGAGGGAGGGAGAAAGAAGGATAAAGAAAAAATGAAGATAGGCAGGGAGAAGCAGGAAGAATATATATAATGACACGAGGGGGGGAAGAGAGAGAGCGGTGATAAGGTAGCAATAAAAGAAGAAGACACACAGGAGAGGGAGAGAGAATGGGGGAGGAGAAAGAACAGATAAAGTCACAGAGAGAAGGAGGAGAAAGAATGAACATGTAATCAGAGAAAGAGAGAGCGTGGAGAGGAGGAGAAAAAAAAGAAGAACAGATGAAGTCACAGAGAAAGAGAGAAATGTAGTAAAAGAATTGGAAAGGAAGTTGAAAGAGAAATTGAAAGGAAAGAACGAAGCGGGAATAGCGAGACGATGAAAGAGGAAGACAGGAAGAGAAATAAAAAGGAATTGGAAGCAGAGAGAGAGAGAGAGAGTGAAAGAGAGTGAGGAAATAAGTCATTGGATGAAGAGATAGAAAAAGAGTGAAAGAGTAGAGAATGAATGAGTGGGGTTAGAAAGGGTAAAGGTTGAATAAAGTAAAGGAAGCGGCGAATGAGATTTAGAATGAAATCAAATCGATTCAAATCTTGTTTTTATTATTATTTTACATGATATATATATGTGTGTATATATATATATATATATATATATATATATATATATGTGTGTGTGTGTGTATATATGTGTGTGTATATATATATATAATGGAGAGAGAGGATTATTTATTGTAAATAAGGATAGAGAGAAGTTAACGAATAAATGAGAGATTGCAGGAGCATCGTAGTTAGTAGTAGTAAAACAACGAATGACAATGTAGAGTTCTGATCACTTTACACACGAAAGCTCAAGCTCTCTCTCTCTCTCTCTCTCTCTCTCTCACCTCTTCGTCAAATCTCACTCTTTTCAAATACTTTTGCTTCTTGCGCTCTCGTTTATCGTTTTACCTTTAAATTTCTCTCACTTTCAAACCTCTCTCTCTCTCTCTCTCTCTCTCTCTCTTCTTAATTTTAGACCTTTTTTCTCCGGTTCTCCCTACTTTTTCAGGTTATTTTTTGCTCTTCTCTCCCCATTTTATTCGATTTACTTTTTATTCTTCTTTCTAAATTTTTCTGTTTTCCTCTTCTTACCGTGTTGCTCTCTCTCTCTCTCTCTCTCTCTCTCTCTCTCTCTCTCTCTACTTTTCTCAGTTTGTATTAAGCTCTTTCTGTGCGTGTGAAAGTGTGTGTGAGTAATTTGTACACCGTTGTTCCGCCCTCACTTTTTCTTCCTCTCTCATTCACTCCTTATACAATAACACTTCACACACATGGAAGGTGCAACAGACACCTGAGGTGTAACGAGAGATAAAGTGCATAAATGCAACCAAAGGCCCCTTACTGCAAGTGAAATATAGAATGCTGCGCGTCATTTTGTCGTTAGTTGACAACGTTTAACGCTCTCAAACAGCAACAGCACATTGCATCTGATGTCCCTGTTGTTTGCTCTCAGTTGCAAGTGTTCTCGTTGACACAGCAGCTGCAATAAAACTTGCAACGGTAATAAAGCACGTTCACATTTCATACAAACCGACTCTTCTTGCTGGTAGATTCAAACTATAAATTTCATGATTCAGTTGGTTTTAAAGAAGGGAAAACTCTTAAAAGTAATCTCTACACAAATATTCTCTAACAAATATTTTATCTTGACTTCTCCCAGCCTCCCCCTCTCTCGCTCTCTCTCTCTTATACACACACACACATGTGCTCTCCCCCCTCCCTCTCTCTCTCTCTCTTTCACGCACGTTCACGCTCTCACACTTTTTACACATACCAATACATGCATAACTTTATACAAATGTATGTAAACATATGTGCGTGTATATAAATTTACGTATATCCATGTACACGGGGATGATATATATATATATATATATATATATATATATATATATATGTATATGTCTATATATATATATATATATATATATATATATATATATATTGGTATTTTTATATAAGCTTAAAGCTTATGGCGGTCACCGTGCAATGACTAAGGAAAGTAGTCTAATAAAAGGGTATATAAGCCCTCGACAGAAAAAGAAGGCTTTCCTGCACCGAAAGCATATGTATGTATGTATGTATGCATATGTGTGAGTGTATATATGTGCATGCGTGTGTCAGTATATATAAATGTATGTGTGTTTATGTATGTATGCACGATCTTTGTATGTATGTATGTATAGATAGAGAGAGAGAGAGAAACATTGTGACAGATACATACATAAATGAGCCTATAATGCAAGTAACCATATATTAGAACTTCATATGATCCATCCCACTCCAATATGTGCACTCAGAAAGGGGATTCATATTGATATAAACAATCCTGACAAGTGCATTGGTTATAATATGCATAAAGTACATAAAATGATTTAGTAACAAGAGGCAAACAAGGTAAATTTAGTTAATAATCCATGTCCTTATGATTGTTTCAATGGTTTAGCCATCGAAATGATCATAAGGATATCATCTGTGAATTACAACTACCTTGTTTTTTGCTTGTCATATAATCATTGTAATATAGATGTGTGTGTGTGTGTGTGTGTGTGTGTGTGTGTGTGTAATTAATCAAAATAACCAAGAAAACAAGACAGCAAGAAAAAAACAATGTGAGGACATGGTAAATGCGAAGTATTAACAAATACTCAGGGAAGGAAAGAAAGTTAGTTTTATGTTTCAAGCAAAGCTCTTCTTCAGAAACAGGAGACAGAGGAAAATCCAAGAGAAAAGGAGGACGGAGGAAACAAATTGCCAACAATCCACTTGTAGTTTTATATATATATATATATATATATATATATATATATATATATATATATATATATATATATATATATATATATATATATATATATATATATATATATGAAGAATAAGAAAATGGAGGTATTGAAGTTAATAAGAGTCTGCCATGATGATTAAAAAAACTAACACACAAAATATCTAAGGGTAATTTTTTTCCCCTCTGAAGAGATTAAGCTTAGAAACATGATTTTAATACTTGTTTAACTTCACTAAGCTTAATTGAAACAGCTGTAAGGGATAATGATCAAATTTTGCTGATAATAAACTCTTATTAACTTCAATATTTCCATTTTCTTATTCTTCATTTGTATGATTATAAACTAGGATTTATATATAAGCCTATTATTTTATGGATTTAATCCCCACCCCACAAAAATATTAGGTATTGAACCAGTTTTTCCTTGGATGACACAATCCCTCCATGAGGCCAACATAACCTCCATTTGAATTATATATGTATGTACATGTGTGTGTGTGTATGTGTGTGTATACATAATGTACATATATAATATAGTTGTCAATTATGACTGGTTAGAAAGTTAACAATAATTTCACACCTATTATACTGTCAACAACATTGACAACTTATCAGATTTGCTAACTGGAGGCACATAGATCCTTTTACTAATAGAGGTAGGAATACAGGTTTGGTCAGCCAAGGTTGTGAAAAAAAAACTTGAAATTAAATTCTTCAAAGTGAAACCCCTCTGGGTGAGATGGAGTTATCGTCCTTTGACCAGTTCCAGCGGTGTCCAAAAAGGGTCAGTTTATATACAATTTCCATTCACTAGTCAGTAGACAGCAAATTCTATGTCTCCAGCATGAATTTTCCTTTATGGGGACACCAACTAAACATCTCGCTTTTGGAATTTAAGAAGCCCCCCCCCCAGGTCAAGTAAATTTTTCAGGATCCTTGCCTTCCCGATCAAGTAAAGTTTACATCATCTGCTTCCTTTAAGATATGGTCCCAGTTGTTCCAGGAGCTTCCAGTTCATACCGTATGGCACTACCTTCTTCTTCTAAACACCATATACAGGTGGCCAAAGACATAACATTGCACTTCCCTGGGATCCTAAAAGAGAGCCTTTGGTTATTTAGTCACTGCTTAAATGGGCCCTCTGTTATTCCAACATATTTCCGTGTGTGTCCTTATGTTATTGGTGCTGCTACTGTTGTTGTTCTTGCTACTGTTGCTGTTGTTGCTACTGTTGTTGTTCTTGCTACTGTTGGTGTTGTTGCTACTGTTACTGCTGAATACATCACTGGTGCTACTGTTGCTGTTGTTGTTGCTGCTGCTTTCGCTGCTTTTGTTGCTGTTACTGCTGGACACCACCTCTTCCACATAGACCTTGGCCTTGAAGTTGTATTGACATCTACTGGGCACTCACTGTTCACCCCATGTGAGCAGCCTACCTCTGTACAGGGTTTAGAGGCATTCACTAAAATCTTTTCAACATTGGGCCTACAGCTGAATGAGACCCTTAAGTTGTGTCTATTAAATAATTGTCCATATCTATGGGATTGTGTGAAATTCTCGTCCACTAATTTAAGGAAGATCCTAGAACACTCAATACCATAGTACAGATTAATAATACATTTTGGTCAAGTCCTTCTATTGCTACTCTAAATTTCACCCATGGGTCTTCAGGCAAGTTATGAATGGAAAAATTATGGAATTAGCACATCAATATGTAGGATTCCTATCATAGAATAAAAGAAGAAACACCAATATTCCCAATTTTCTGCAATACTTTTACTTTTTTATATTATTCTATTTGAGTTTTTCTATTACTATCACTGCTACTACCACCAACTTACCTATCGACCATCTCTCTACCACTGTTGCTAAAATTTCTTTTTCTTTTTTTTTTCTCTCCATTTATTTTGTCACTTTTTTCAATATTTTTCAGTATTTTTTCAATACCTTTTACAACATTTTTCTATGTATATCTTTATTTTATTTCTGTATTGTTTTTATATCTTCAAGATCATCATCATCATTTATTTATATAATGTCTGTTGTCCATGCTGGCATGGGTTGGATGGTTTGACCAGGGCTGGCAAGCTGGGGAGCTGCACCTTACTCCAGTCTGATTTGGTATGGTTTCTACGGCTGGATGCCCTTCCTAGTGCCAACCAGTGTGCTGGGTACTTTTATGTGGCACTGCATAAGTGCTTTTATGTGGAACCAGCACAAGTGCCTTTTATGTGACACTGACACAAGACTCTTGCTGGCTAATCCTCTTTGAAAGGAAGAGCATCCTTAACGCTTCTGCTGTGGTGTCCAATATTCACAATTTCCTAAATATTTATCCCCTAAGTTTTTTATTGAAAGACATTTTATTAACAACATGTTTTTCAAGAAGGAAAGAAAGGAAAAAAAAACATCGAAAGTACAAAAGATTAAATTACAGAAGAAAAACCACTATAACAACCTCACCAAGGAAACAAAGAAAAAGAAGGGAGGATTAAGCAGCAGAGGATGGGCAAAGAGGGTATAACTGGTTATACACCCCAGAATAAATGGTGTGTTTAGACACACTTTGCAGACATGATTGCAAAGGCAGTGCCACAGAGAAAGGCCACAAACACTCACTGCAACAATCACCCCACCTCACAGGACTCATTTCTCTTTCATTTGATTTCATCTCTGACTATTATTACAATCACCACAAACTCACCTTTCTACCACTGACTATCCTTCTGAATCAGTACCCCTGTTGTTGAAATTCCCTTCTATTCATTTTTATCATGTCATTTTATATATATTTTTTATTTATTCATTTATCTATTTCTACTCCTAAATGTCACAGGTTCCAAGGCTCATTCATCAATTCATCTTCTATATTTTCTATTGAAGATTTCCACTGAATTCTATTCTAACACCAATCCACCCTACTTCATCCACCCCTCCCCCATCAAAACATGCCCTTCCTTTTCTCGTCTTCTTACTCCCTTATTTTAGGAGGAGAGATGGATAGGGGGCGGCGGGATTGAAGGATTAGAAAAAAATCGGAGACAAAGAGAAAGGTACAGGGGAGATAAACGAGTGGGAAATAGTGGGAGTTAAGAAAAAAAGGACCAAGAAATGTGAGAGAGGGGGAACGAGAAGAGGAAGAAAAATGAGAGGGGGAATAAAAGAAAGAGTAAGAGTCGTACAAAATTTAGATACATACCTACTATAAGATGAGCACAAGGGTGTACGTACACCGCTATATATATATATATATATATATATATAAATATATAAATATAAAAATGGAACAAAAACGCAATAGAGGACATTAAAACATTTGGAGAGATAGACAATACAAAGACAGACAAAAGAAACAACAATTAGAAGGACAGGCAAAAAAAGGTGGGTCATTTGTGGCTTTCTTTCCTCAGTCAGGTTTCAGAAGTTACAACCATTTCAGGCAGTTACACTTGAGATAATTCAATCTGGTTGCCCCCAAAAATGTCTAAGCTAAGAGCATTAGACCCCTTTGTAAGAAAGCTAGTGAATGTGTATAGCAACAAAGACAAAAAACAAACAAACAAAAACAGAGAACATGGTACACAATTACAAATACAAGCAATAAGAAATACCAACAGGTGTCTTTCGAGGTGTCTTTCGACTGAGAATGAATCAAATTGAAATATATATATATATATATATATATATATATATATATATACATATATACACACACACTAATATCAAACAGTGGTATTCCCATCCAAAATGGAGACAAATACCAACACTTCTATTTGCCATGCTTGAACAATTGTAAAGATAATTTCACATGAAACCATTGGTTGCCTTGTTAACCCACAAATAAAGTTCATGTATGTATGTATTTATATATATATGTGTGTGTGTGTATATATATATATATATATATATATATATATATATATATATATATATATATATATATATATATATATATATATATATATATATGTATTGGGTCATCCCATAAATAGTGCAGTTTTTTCAATTGCATGAACTAAAAATCAGAGTAGGACAGGATAAACTACCTGCATCAACTTGAAGCATATTGGCTTCATTCCTTGTGAGCTTATGCATGTCACCAGCAGTCACAGCCCATGTTTCACTGCCATGTAGCATGGCTGTTCGTACACATGCGTCATACAGTCTGCCTTTTACTCTGAGCAAGAAGCCCTTTGTCACCAGCAGAGGTAAGAGCTCTCTGAACTTTGCCCGGGCTATTCTTATTCTAGCAGCTACACTTTCAGTGCACCCTCCCCCGCTACTAACTTCGTCACCTAGGTAACAGAAGCTATCAACTACTTCTAGTTTTTCTCCCCGGAATGTGGCAAAAGTTGTCTTCTGCACATTTTCAGTGTTTATTGCTCCTGAGCATCTGCCACATACAAAACTATCTTCCTAGTTAGCCTTCCTTCGATATTGCTGCACCTCTTATGTGTCCATAGCTTACACTGGGTACATCTTATAGAGTTTCTACCTACGCCTTTTCTACAGATTGAGCAGGGCCATCTACCTAAAGGGGTTTGTGGTTTGTCTACCTTCCTTCTTATTAGGACTTTGGTTTTAGGTAGGTTGACTCTAAGGCCCTTTGATTCTAATCCTTGCTTCCACACCTGAAACTTCTCCTCTAGTTCTGATAGTGACTCAGCAATTAGGGCAAGGTCATCAGCATAGAGGAGCTCCCAGGGGCATTCTGTCTTGAATTCCTGTGTTATTGCCTGGAGGACTATGATAAATAGGAGGGGGCTGAGAACTATATATATATATATATATATATATATATTATGATTATTAATTTATTAATAAATTTTTTAACAAATGAAGTAAACTTTCATCCTGTGTCAAATTCTGGACTAAAAAACTGGCTCACTCTGACTTCTTAGCTTCTCTCCATCACATGTCTATTTCAGACCAATCCTAGCCAATCAGTCATTTTTAGCTAAAATCTGTTGTTGGAGCTTTCTGCTACAGAATGCAGTTATCATTTGGAGTCAATAAAGAGTGACAATATTATTTCATTTCTTTGTCAATCAAAGAGACACTTTCACCTCCTGTTTGCATGTTTGCTTATAACAAACATTTTAATTTTTTCGATAAACCTTCGTTGACATTATGTATATTTTCACTTGCATGCTGTTCTTGTCTATCTCGCACTCAGTCAAGTTTGACACCTCAAAAACACTATGACAGTTGATTCAAATATCAGTAAAATCATTGCATTATTTTTATATATATATATATTTTTTTAACCATTTTCTTTGAAAAATATGAAAATTTCAATGAATATTCTAGCTTTTGTTGACTTTATATGGCTTCAATCAATTTTTCTTTTTGAATGGTTTGTTTTTCTATGAAAATGTTTTTCTACAAATATGCCTTTTGGTTTGTCTTTCAATGAATGTGTTTTTAAACAAATGTATTTTCATCAACTGTTCCTTAGATTCATGAATATATGTACCTATGCATGTGTGCATGTATGTATGAGTATAAATCATCATCACCATCATCATCATCATCATCATTTAACATCTGCTTTCCGTGTTGGCATGGGTTGGACGGTTTGACTGAGGACTGGCAGGCTGGGAGGCTGTGCCAGGCTCCAATCTGATCTGGCAAGGTTTCTACAGCTGGATGCCCTTCCTAACGCCAACCACTCCGAGAGTATAGTGCCACTCTGAGAGCATATAAATATATGAAATATATTTATATTTATATTTGATGGATGAGCAGAAACAAGGAAAAAGCACAACAAAAGGGAAACATTTTAACAAAGGTGTTATAAGTATAAAGCTTGAAGGGAAGGGTTTTAATATTTTGGATGCAAGTCTTTCATCAGAAAAAAGAAAGAGGAGGAAATGTGGTTGAAAGAACACACATGTGCACGTGCACACACACACACACACACACACACACACACACTCACATGAGCAACACAGTTGTTTATAAACATTTATAAATGGTGTGTGTGGTAATAATTATTTAGTAACACATCAAATTAAACATTTAAAGCTGACTGGACAAGGATGTTATGACTTTTCAAAATAACAGGAATCTGTTGGATAAAAATGATTGACAAGGAGTAAAGAATAATGTAAAACATTAAAAATTAGTCAAAGTTGAATTAAAACTGAATAACACAATTCAAAGACAAGGACAAACGAGTATCACAAAAAGCAAGTAAATAAATAAAGTAAATTGTTAAATAAATAAGTTTGTTGTAATGAAGATGGAGTGCAGATTCCATGTCAAGTAGAAGGAAAGAAGAAAGAAAAGAGAAATGGATGAAAAAGAAAAGAAAATGTAAGCTAAGTTATCAAACATTTTTAATTACAAGACAGTTTGTAATCAAATATGGCTACAGAAACAATACATATGTATGTATGTACGTAGTAAAAGAAGGGAGGTAGGAGTGATCAGAAAACCTGCATTAAGTAGGTGAATCAACAGAGACCTAAAGGTGTTGTTCTACATGTTTGGTATTAAGGAGACAAAAAAAAAGAAGAAAAACAGACACACAAGCATGAAAAACTGATCAAAATATAAGGACAAAATCCAATTTCAAAATATATAAAGATATAAAATGTATTTGGTGGTATGAAAAAAGTGGGAATGATAATTTTAAAAAAGGAATTATGGTATAATAAAATATTACATGTGCACAGGCGCAAGCATGGCTGTGTGGTAAGAAGCTTGCTTCCCAACCACATGGTTTCGGGTTCAGTCCCACTGTGTGGCACTTTGGGCAAGTGTCTTCTACCATAGCCTGGAGCTGACCAAAGCCTTGTGAGTGAATTTGGTAGATGGAAACTGAAAGAAACCTGTCATGTATATATATTTAAGTGTGTGTATCTTTGTATCTGTGTTTGTCCCCCCACCATGGCTTGACAACTAATGTTGGTGTGTTTACATCCCCGAAACTTAGTATTTCAGCAAAAGGGACCGATAGAATAAGTACTAGGCTTACAAAGATTAAGTCCTGGGGTTGATTCCTTCAACCAAAGACGGTGCTCTTCATCTTTTTGACATGACCCTACTCTATACTGTTTTCTCCTCCATCAGTTTTTCTAATTCCTTTTTCTTTCCTTCACTGTTTTCTATCTCTCTCTCTCTCTCTCCTCTCTTTCTCTTTTTCTCTCTCTTATTGCTCACACCTGACCATCGTCCATCTTTCTTTTCCTCACGTGATCATCTTTCTTTTCCTTCAGGACTGGACATATTCTATCTCTCTCTTCTATCTTTTCTTTTTTCTAAGAAAATATTTCTCCAGCGTTTGCTATTTTACCTTCATTCTGGTCTAACGACGCTCCATGTTTGTTTTTGTTCAGTTTCTTTGTATGTCTCCACTGTCCAGTTTTTGTTCCCAACTTTGACTCTCCATAAATCCAAAATTTTAATTTGGTACTTATGGCAGCAACTGTCTTCACAAACTTATATTATCATTCAATGCTCAAAATAATGAGTAGATAGACCGCTGACAACTGATGAAGGGTTGTTCTTTGTGTTATTTGTCCTGTTTTCTATTTGTTTCTCTTGTTCTTTGCATATTGAACTCATTTATTTTCCTCTTTCATGTTGTTTATTGTTTGTGATTTCCTGTACACATACATGCATGTGTATATATGTGTGTGTGTGTGTGTGTGTGTGTGTGTGTGTGTATATATATATATAATTTATATTATTATACGTATAACACAGTTCATAAAAAAAAAGCATTAAAAAAAAGCGAAAGGGAAAAACAAAAATCTTTTATAAAACCATATAATGATTGAACGTGATGGACAGATGGAATCAATGCAAATTCATGCAAATAAAAAATGCAAAAGCACATCCAAAATATTTGAACTAACGGATGAAATTATATGGGATAGTCATAAATAGTTACATATATTTATTATTCAGTGGCAAAAGGTTTGAAATAACCATGTGTGTGTGTGTGTGTGTGTGTGTGTGTGTGTGTGTGTGTGTGTGTGTGTGTGTGTGTGTGTGTGTGTGTGTGTGTGTGTGTGTGTGTGTGTGTAAATAAGTTTACAGTACAAGATGTCGATTTAGAGAATCATGTGACTATCACAGAAAGCTCCACTTATGGACACAGCTAACAGTCTACATAGTAATACAATATGGAAAAGTGTAATGTAGGGTGTCCAGAAGCTCTGATCGATGAAATTATTTCATGAGGAGTATATTTCAGAAGGTATGAAAGGTGAATATATTTATTTAACAACTTGGCATCCTTAGTATTACAGCCGTTTCATAGCCTTCATCATCATCATCATCATCATCATCATTTAATGTCTTTCCATGCTGGTTGAGTAGTTTGACAGGAGCTGAATAGGCAGGAGCCTGCACCATGTTTCTGAGTCTGTTTTGGCATGGATTTGCAGCTGGATGCCCTTCCTAACACCAACCACTCCACAGAGTGGGCGGAGTGCTTTTTACATGGCACTCACATAGGTGAGGTCAGTTTTGGCATAGTTTTTACAGCTGGATGCCCTTCCAAATGCCAACCACTTTACAGAATGGGCTGGGTGCTTTTTAAGTAACACCTGCACTGGTGAGGTTACCAAGTGACTTTTGAAGACAAAGAGTCTTTGAGAGTGGGGAGTATTGGAGGAGGTGATCTTGTGTCAGATGATGAAAGAGTAAAGTGTGACATAGAGGCAGAGATAGATGTCTTGTAGTAGAGGAGGCACATGGTTACCCAGCCAGAGAAAGGGAGAGAGTGAGGAAGAAAAAGAGAGGGAGAAAAAGAGAGCAAAAGTTAATAAGAATGAGGGCAGAAGCAGTTACCTAGAGAGAAAGCAGGAGTTAACAAGAGGTGTTTTGCTGTAAAGGAGATACATGGTTACCTAGCCAGAGGTAAGGGCAAGAGACAGAGGGAGAGAGAGTAATCAAGAATGAAGGCAGAAATGGGGTTTGTTGCTGTAGATACATGATTACTCAGCCAGAGGGGAGAACAGGGGAAAGAAAGAGAGAGAGAGAGGGTAGAAGACAGCGAGAACAGGAGAGGGATGGGGACAAGCACTAGGATATACTTGCAAGGAACATGGATCAGGGCTTAGATGGGATGGTAGAGTAAGGAAGAGGGAGATGAATTGTGGCAGGTACTGGCAGGGTATCACCAAGGAGTCATGAGTTGAGAGTGGAGGTGGGGGGGGAATGCAGTGACTGGTGAGAATCTGGATATATAGAGGGGGAGGGGATGGGAGAAGCAGGGTAGTGAGGGCTGGGTTGGGGAATGCTGTGAGTGGTGAGAATCTGCCTATGTAGAGGGGACAGGGGAAGCAACAATACAGTGAACAGGATAGCAAGGACTAGACTGGGGAGTGGGAGATAATAATAGTGTAGGAGGAGGAACTATGAGGAAGAGAAGAGAAACACTTTGGAAAGGGAAGTGGGGTGGGATGTAGCTTGGTTTGTTGGGGTAGGGTGTGTGAAAAGTTACATGTGAATGGAACACACAGCATTTCTAGAACTCAGTTTCACTGACGTGGGTGGGTCTTCACAAGAACTTCATATTGTCAGACATCTCAGTCCATTGTCATTTCCTCCATGAGGCCCAACATCCTGAGATTGATCCTTACTACTTCATCCCATGTCTTCCTGGGCCTCCCTCTTCTGCGAGTATCCTCCATTTTCAGTGATCAGCACTTCTTTATAAAGCTAAATTAATTAAAGAGAAATTGAAGACACAGCTGTGTGAATATATGTTCATCAAATGATTTAAATTGAGATCCTCTGTAGCAGGTCTTAACATATGAGGTACGTCATTTAAGTAACTTCCCAAGACATCTTGATCAAATCTTTCCTAAAATATATACAAAATATTTGAAAGACAACCTTTATATGCTCAACCATTTCTAAATACAATGAATGGAGTTATCTATATTGATTTGTTTGTGTTGTGAAGATTTCACACAATTATGGAATATCTGCTATTGAATAGTAGATAGATTTATTCATTTATGAACACTAGACCATATTGATAAGAAATTTATTAGAAATGGACTTCAATTTATTTGTGGAAAATAAAAATGAAACAGCTTACTGGCAAAAGTCAGGCACAGCCATAGAAACCTAAGTTACACCAACTTATGTTAACCTATTTTGTGGGTGTCATGAATTTTACAAAATGCCTATGGACAAACCTCAAAAGTATTTGGAAATTCAGTAGTTATTTGAAAGAAATCAAGAAAAGGTTCTTGAATGATTGCTTTATTTTATGGAAGGAAAATCTTGATCAGATGAATGAATTTAAAATTTTCATTAACAGTGTAAACCCTTACATCAAATTACATCAAACATCCTTTCTTGAATGTACCAGCATTGACCACATTCAGATGATACATTTTACATGCCACCAGAACGGGAGCCAGTCAGGGGGCACTGGCCACAGCTACGATTTTGGTTTTACTTGACTCAACAGGTCTTCTCAAGCATATCATATCGTCCAATGCATCAAGGGTACTTTTAAATGGGTCAGACCTGCAATACCTGCATCGGCTATGGCTGCGATCTCACTTTCGTTGCCGGGTCTTCTCAATCACAGCATAACTCCAAAGATGTTGGCCTCCTGTCATTGCCTCTGTGAGGCCCAACATTCGAAGGTCATGTTTCACCACTTCATCCCATGTCTTCCTGGGTCTACCTCTTCCACAGATTTCTTCCACAGTTAGTGTGTGGCACTTCCTCACACAGGTGTCTTCATAACATAACACATGACCATACCAGCACAGTTATCTCTCTTGCACACCACATTTGATGCTTTTTATGTCCAACCTTTCTCTCAAGACGCTTACATTCTGTCGTGTATGCACACTGACATTACACATCCAGCGGATCATATACAGATATATATATGTATATATATATATATATATTATCATCATCATTCAACATTCATTTTTATGCTGACATGTGTTGGACGGTTTGACAGGGACTGGTTAGGCAGAAGACTGCACCAGGCTTCACTGTCTGTTACAGCAGGGTTTTTTATGGCTAGATGCCCTTCCTAACACCAACTACCCTGCAGACTGGACTGAGTGCTTTTTACATGGCCTGAGCACCAGTGAGGTCTGTTTGGAATGGCTTCTACAGAAGGATGCCTTTCCAAACACTAATCACATTACAGTGTGGACTGGATGCACCAGCACTGGTGGGGTCACCAAGTAACTTGCAAGACGATCCTTTGAGAGTGGAGGGCATTGAAGGAGTAGGCCTTGTGCCAGGTGATGAGAGGTTAGAGTGTGGCAGAGAGATAGAAACAGGTCTTGCTGTAGAGAAGATATATGGTTACCCAGTCAGAGGGAGATAGCAAGAGAACAAGTGAGATCAGGAATGAGGACAGAAACTGGTGTGTTACTGTAGAGGAGATACATGGTTACTCAGTCAGAGGAAGAGAGCACGAGAGAGGGAGAGAGAGAGTGAGTGCAAAAGAGTGAGAGGGTGAGAGAACAAAAGAGAGCAGGTGAGAAATAGTGGTGAAGTGCCAGGGCATACCTTCAAGCAACTGGGATTAGAATTTAAATTGGATGGTAGAGTACAGTGAGAGAGAGAGAGAGAGAGAGAGAGAGAGAGAGAGAGAGAGAGAGAGAGAGAGAGAGAGAGAGAGAGATGGTAAAAGGTGCCAAGGTGTACCCTCAAGGTACAGGGATCAGAATATAAATGGGATGGTAGAGTATTGCCAAGGGTGCATGAGTAGGGAGTAGGGACTTCACATGAATGCAAAGAGTTTGGGTGTGAGGAATGCAGTGACTGGTGAAATGCAGGTATATAGAGGAGATGAGGGACAACAGGATAACAATTATACAGTGAGATTTTTTTTATTGCCCACAAGAGGCCAACACAGAGCAAATATACAGTGAGTAGGGCAGTGAGGACAGGATTGGGGAATGAGAGATAAGTATAAACATAGTGTGTGAAACAGTGGAAATGTGAGGAAGAGAGGAGAAGAGGTAGTTTGGTTTGTGAAATTCTTTTTTTTATATATATTTCAAATATAGCATAGTTCTACCAACAGTTCTCTATGTGAGTGGAACATGGAAGAATACCATGAAAATCAATAGAAAGCTAGATGCACTCCATTAATGATGCTTGAGAAGGATGTTTAGAATGTACTGGCAAGACCGCATAAGCAATGAAGATATTCTAAAGAGACTCAACACAAGACCACAAAGCAAAATCATAACAGAATGATGATTAAAATTAGCAGGTCACGTACTCCAGTTACTAAAACAACAACATTATAAACAGCTTTCAAATGGACAGCACTGGAGGCGAAAGGAAAAAAATAAGAAGATGAAAAACTACATAGTGCAGAACATTCCTAACCAACATAGGAGAGTCAAATATTATGTAGTCAGATGCAGAGAAAACAACTGCAGCCAATAGAAATCAGTGGCTTCAACTTGCAGCCCAATGTGCTCAAGAACACAGGAGGAACTAAAACTCATAGGTACATATATGTATATACACACAAACACACACACACACACACACACACACACACACACACACACACACACACACATATAACATATGAGAGAAAGAGAAAGAAAATGGAATTCATGAGATTCTTTGTTGATCCCTATGATCATTTCAACCCATCAAGTGCATCAATCCCTTGTGGTTGTGTTGCTGTACAAATAGTTGTGGTGCATCATTCAGCGCAGATGTCTCATCAGGTGTCTTGTCAAAAGATACCTTCTTTATTAATCTTTGTTTTGCTTATTTCGATTAGAATACATTTTAATAGTTGTCTGTAACTGTTCACATATATGAGAAAACTTGAGTTAAAATGAAAAACACTTCTCTTTTAAGTAATAAATTGACTTACAAAGAACCAAACATAACATAAGTATAAATCAAATAATTTGCTGATGTTTAAATATGTTAAATGAAGTCATAAAACATTAAAACAGCAATGGATGAAATGAAAAACAAATCACAAAACGCAATTAGATGTTCAAACCCAAGGTGACTATTATATTTTATGAGGTAAAAAGACAAATATATATATATATATATATAAATATATATGTATATAAATATATATATATATATATATATATATATATATATATATATATACATACACATTCCTTTACATATACACACAAAATCATATTCACCAATTAGCGACCATCAGCACACAGAGACATCCAGCAACAGACCAATGCATGTGTCCACATACTCAGCCCTCAGGTACCAGATGCTTTTTATTTATGATTGTTATTTAGTCACTCTGTGTTGAGTTATGATTTAATAACAGACTCATACATATACAAAAACTAATTCGTACAAGAGTTCCTAAAGTAAATCCAGTCGTATTTAAATCCATACTGTTGATGACATCAGATAACCAAATACAGTGTACAGGCTTTAAATGGCACATTACAAGGTGTATAGCAAAATTCAACATTATTACTTGTAGACACACACACATACACATATATATAATTATGTGGGGGGGGGGGGGAACCTGTGGAAGAAGTAGACACAGGAAGACATGAGATGAAGTGGAAAAACATGAGCTTCAAACAATGGGCCTCACAGAAGTGATGACAAGTGACTGAGACCTTTGGTGATATGCTATGCTTGAGAAGACTCGTCAAACCACATGAAATTGTAGTTGTTGCTGATGCAGGTGTCAGATAACTGGCACCTGTGCCAGTGGCATGTAATAAGCATCCATTACACACTTGGAGTGGTTAGCATTAAGAAGGGTATCCATGCATAGAAACCATGTCAAACCAGACTGGAACTTGGTGAGGTTCTCCAGCTTACCAGTTCCAGTCAAAATATCTAACCCATGCCAACATGGAAAGCAGATGCTAAATGATGATGATGATGATGATGATGATGATGATGATGATGATGATGATGATGATGATACATCTATCAGATTGGAGCCTGGTGCAGCCATCTGGTTCGCCAGTCCTCAGTTAAATCATCCAACCCATGCTAGCATGAAAGGTGGATGTTAAACGATGATGATGATGATGATGATATGTATGTATGTACGTATATATATATGTGTGCGTATGTATATATCTGTGTGTATATATATGTGTGTGTGCATGTGTGTGTGCATTTATGTATGTATGTATGTATATGTCAGTGTTAAGGCCGGTTCCCCTAGTGAAGGGGATTGGCCTGCAAGAGCCCTGTGCTGGAGTCCCAAAAAGTGCATTTATGCTGGTGTCGCATAAAAGCACTCATGCAGTGCCACATTAAAGCACACAGCACACTCGCTATAGTGGTTGGCGTTAGGAGAAACCATGCCAAATCAGACTGGAGCTTGGTGCAGCTCTGGTCAAACTGTCCATTAAATGACGATGATGATGATGATGATGATTGTATTTTGAAATCATACAAAATATCTAATGATATTGTTTATTGAAGTTTTTAAAAAATCATGGAAATGATCTATGATTATTTTTCTTCAGTATCCAAAGTAGCCTATGACACCTTCTAATTTAAGATGGTAAAAAGCAACCTGAGGGAAATTTGGAAACTATTTCTAGCAGGTTCAGGAGGCACTCTCACTCAGTTTTTATCATATGTAACCTAATTACAATTAAACATAAGCTTGGAAAGGAATTAACAAATGCTGTTATGACATCATAAAAATTCAAAGACTTGGTGATATAATAATCACTTCAAATTTTGTCACAAGGTCAGCAATTTTCAGGAGATGGGTAAGTCAATTACATCAGCCCCAGTTCTCAACTGGTACATACTTTAACAAACCCAAAATATGAAAGGAAAAGTTGACCTGGGCAGCATTTAAAGAGCTGGAAGAAACTCTGCTAAGCATTTTATCTAATCTACTAATAATTCTGCCAGCTCACCACGTTGCTTAGTGATATGATAATGATAACGATAATAATCACACACACACACACACACACACACCACACACACACACACACACACACACACACACACACACACACACACACACACACATATTTCTCTCCCCATTTTTTTTTCTCTTAATTTTTTTCTGTCAAAGAGCATAGGCCCGAAACATCAAAGACTTTTCCATTCTTCCTGATCATCTTAAATACCCATTTCTTATCTTCATATATTATCTTTTTAATTGTAATAACCAATAAAGAAAAAAGAACCTAATTTACTCATAAATAATTTGGTAATTTATCATGCATACAGTTAACAAGTTTGAATCCAGAATTATTTTCAAAACTTCAAACTCCTATTGCTCTTCCATAATTTGCTAGCTTTAAGTAAAATATTTTCTCTACTTTTTTGAAAAGCATGTGAAATAAATTAATTCCTAGAATTTGCAATTTAATAATTGTGTAATTATTACATAAACTATTTTCCCAAGACATCAAGTGCAAGCCTCCAGCTTCATGAGAAACTATTTTAATTATGTAATCAGCTACTGGCCTTGTTTGTGTCAAAGTAAGAAATCATTCTTTCAGTTGGTAGTAATGTAAATTGTTTGCATTAGTATTAAGACCCTAATGAAAAATTAATGCAGATTTTTATACCCTATTTTCCTTTTGATGAATGTACACATTCTTCAAATAATGATTCATTTTTGTTAGGAGAAAGAAATAACTTAGAAAGGGTAAGGCACATGACCAATAGAATCAAGCCACTATATTATGTACGAGAAGTAATTTAGTCAGAGTAGGAGTAGAAGCAAATGAATTGAGCCACTCTATTATAATAACTCCACTATTTAGTCTGGTACTTCTATTTTAGCAATATATACTGAATTGCTAAGTTTACCATTTGAGTTTTGTCCCTTTAGAGAATTACTTCCCCTTAAAGGAATTCTCACAGGCATACACAAAAACATACTCACAAACATATATATGAGTGAACAAGCAAACATAAAAAACACTCAACATATTTGTTTGTTTGGTTGGTGTTACATGTATTTAATTACAGTTTGACTCAGTTCTGCTTGACTTAAAGCTCATGGGGGTGTAAGAGAAATCCATTTCATCAAACATTCAGAAGCAGAACATCTGATTAGATAGATGTGTCCTACATGTCCATGAAACTTTGTCATATGGAGTTGAGTCAAACTCTTATTAAACACGCACGCATGCACGCACACACACACACACACACACACACACACACACACACACACACACACACACATATTGCATCACTACTTGATATTCTGTTGCTTATTTTGATTTTATTCACCTTACTTCAAGCTGTGCGGATAATACCGGACTGACTTGGTGTTTCAACTTAAGTACCTAATTCAACTGAATTTCTTTATATATATATATATATATATATATATATATATGGGGCATAACTGGCCCACTTATGAATACCCCTCGTTCATTGGACAATGAACTTTGCTTGCGAAGACCTATTGAGGCAAGTGAAAACAAATCAAAATCGCTGACGTGGCTGGTGACAGTACCGCCTGATTGCCTATGGAACGTTAAAAGCACATCTGAGCATAATCGTTGCTAGGGCCACATATTGGCTCCCATGCCGGTGGCACATGAAAAGCACCATTTGAGCGTGATCCTTGCCAGAGTCGCCCTACCGGCACATGTGCCGGTGGCACGTGAAAAACAACATTTGGTCATTGCCAGTGCCACCGGACTGGCTCCTGAGCAGGTAGCATGTAAAAAACACTTTTTGAGCATGGTTGCTACCAGAACAACCTGACTGGTCCTCGTGCCAGTGTCACGTAAAAGCACCCACTACACTCTTGGAGTGGTTGGTGTTAAGAAGGGCATCCAGCTATAGAAACTTTGCCAGATCAGATTGAACCTGGTGCAGCCTCTGGCTCACCAGTCCTCAGTCAAACCATCCAACCCATGCCAGCATGGAAAGCGAATGTTAAACGACGATAATGATGATGGCTCAAATGTACAAAAAGCAAGAGAAAGACAAGTGAGGGAACAACAAGCAGGTGTATTAGTTTGACACTCGGGAAGAAAGGAAAAGTCATTGATATTTTGAGCCTCTGCTCTTCAACAGAAAGGGATGAGAGAAAGAAATAGAGAGAAAAAGTGTGTCAGGATTAATGCTGTATGGTTATAAAGTGTGCTTCACAACCATTGGGGTAGGTTCACTCCTACTCTGTGGTATCTTCTGTGTCTTCTGCTATAGTCACAAGCTAACCAATACCTTGTAAGTGAATTTGTTAGGCAGAAACTATAGGAAGTCTGTTGTGTGTGAATGTGTATATGTGTATGTGTGTACCTGTATGTGTGTGTGCAGATGTGCATGAAAATTGTTACTCTATACTTCTCAGTACTTAACTGGTTCTATATTTTATCAATCCCAGAGGGATGAAAGGCAAACATGACCTTGGCAGGAATTGAACTCGAACATAAAGAGCTGGAACAAATATCATTTGGCATTTTTCCAAAGCTCTAATGGTTCTGCCAAGCTTGCCAACTTAACTGCTTTTGAAATTATGTCATCTTCTTAGAAACAGTTTCATAACTATATTGCAAATTGTGATCTCTCTCCCTCTCTCTCTTTCTCTCTCTCTCTCTCTCTCTCTCTCTCTCTCTCTCTCTCTCTCTCTCTCTCTCTATGCATGCATGTATATTCTTTTATTCTTTTATTTGTTTCAGGCATTTGACTGCAGCCATGCAGGAACACCACCTTTAGTCGAACAAATCAACCCCAGGATTTAATCTTTGTAAGCCTAATACTTATTCTATTGGTCACTTTTGCCAAACCGCTAGGTTACAGGGATGTAAACACACTAACATCGGTTGTCAAGTGATGGTGGTGGAACAAGCACAGACACACAAATACATACATGCATACACATATATATATGTGTGTATACGATGCTTAAAATATCTGGCGGTGTCAGCTATAGTCTAGTCAACCATATAAACAATCAGGTGATACATGAAGGAGTCATACCCAATGACTGGTGTAGCATCACCATAGTCAACTGCTACAAAGGTAGAGGTGACACATTAGATATGAATAATTACAGAGGTATCAAATTGTTGTATCAGGTAATGAAAGTCACAGAGAGGATCATAGCCCAACTAGTTAGGGAGAGAGTTAGTTTAGACGAGATGCAGTTTGGGTTTGTGTCAGGGAGAAGCACCACTGATGCTATATTTCTGGTAAGACAACTGCAGGAGAAATCCTTGCCAAAGATAAACCTCTGTACCTGGCTTTTGTTGACAGGGAGAAATCCTTTGACATGGTCCCCTGATCCCTTATCTGGTGGTCAATGCGGAAACTAGGGATAGATGCTACATACAAAAACTATCTTCCTAGTTAACCTTCCTTTGATATTGCTGCACCTCTTATGTGTCCATAGCTTACACTGGGTACATATTATAGAGTTTCTTCCTACGCCTTTTCTACAGATTGAGCAGGGCCATCTACCTGAAGGGGCTTGTGGTTTGTCTACCTTCCTACTTATTAGGACTTTGGTTTTAGCTAGGTTGACTCTAAGGCCCTCCGATTCTAGACTTTGCTTCCACACCTGAAACTTCTCTAGTTCTGATAGTGACTCAGCAATTAGAACAAGGTCATCGGCATAGAGGAGCTCCCAAGGGCATCCTGTCTTGAATTCCTGTGTTATTGCCTGGAAGACTATGATAAATAGGAGGGGGCTGAGGACTGAACCTTGGTGGACCCCTACCTCTACCCGGAATTCTTCACTGTACTCGTTGCCAACCCTCACCTTACTGACAGCGTCCTTGTACATGATATATATATATAGACTGTATGACGCATGCATACGAACAGCCATGCTACATGGCAGTGAAACATGGGCTGTAACTGCTGAGGACATACGTAAGCTCGCAAGGAATGAAGCCAGTATGCTCCGTTGGATGTGTAATGTCAATGTGAATACCCGTCAGAGTGTAAGTATCTTGAGAGAAAAGCTGAACATTAGAAGCATCAGTTGTGGTGTGCAAGAGAGACGATTGCGCTGGTATGGACATGTGGTGAGAATGGATGAGGATAGCTGCGTGAAAAAGTGCCACACCCTAACAGTTGAGGGAACCCGTGGAAGAGGTAGGCCCAGGAAGACCTGGGCTGAGGTGGTGAGGCAAGACCTTCGTACATTGGGCCTCACCGAGGCGATGACTACTGACCGAGACCTTTGGAAATGTGCTGTGCGTGAGAAGACCCGGCAAGCCAAGTAAGATCGTTGCCAGTGCCCCTGGACTGGTTCTTGTGCGGGTGGCACATGAGATGCACCATTTTGAGCGTGGCCGTTGCCAGTACCGCCTGACTGGCTCCCATAGGATTTTCGAGCGAGATCGTTGCCAGTGCCCCTGGACTGGCTTGTGCGGGTGGCACATAAAAGACACCATTTCGAGCGTGGCCGTTTTCGTGCGGGTGACACGTAAAAGCACCCACTACACTCTCTGAGTGGTTGGCGTTAGGAAGGGCATCCAGCTGTAGAAACTCTGCCAAATTAGACTGGAGCCTGGTGTTGCCATCCGGTTTCACCAGTCCTCAGTCAAATCGTCCAACCCATGCTAGCATGGAAAGCAGACGTTAAACGATGATGATGATGCTGATGATATATATATACATTCTTTGTTTTGGGTTGCCAATACTGTATGACTGGCCCTCGTGCTGGAGGCACGTAAAAGCACCCACTACACTCTCAGAGTGGTTGGCGTTAGGAAGAGCATCCAGCTGTAGAAACTCTGCCAGATCAGATTGGAGCCTGGTGCAGCCTTCTGGCTTGCCAGTCCTCAGTCAAATCGTCCAACCCATGCTAGCATGGAAGGCGGACGTTAATCGATGATGATGATGATGATGATTCTTTGTTTTGGAATTTTTGTCCATAACTTTAGGCGTCATGCATAGGAATTTGCAATTTTCAAACACTTCACATATAAAATCATGGTGAAAACCATCTCTGTTTGGGATTTGATAGCCAAAATCACAAATAAGGTATTTATTCACCAAAGTGATGTCAAGTAGTCATTCTCAGTATTTGCCACTATTTTATATATATATGCTGTCTGTCCGTCCGTCTGGCCATCCATCCATACATCCATTATTAGGTAACAATCTGATTATATAATCCTCCGCTCATCAAAGGTAGCCGATATGGAATGAAGTATTGCAACTGCTCTTTTTCTTATTCTTTTGTGACTATGTAGAATGCACTGCCAAAAAGCACAGCTATATGGCAGAAGATGTAAAAAACATATTGCAATATACTGTGTGGTGTGTGGCAACATGTGCATATGTGTGTAAGTCATACAAGAGTCCATAAATCAGGAAAAAATGCACTTGTATATCTGTCCATAGAGTGGGAATATTTTATATCCATTACAGCCACTCTTACCAATTGATTTCACAGTAGGGATTCAGTGGAGTGTTAGATAACAATCCGATTATGCAACCTTGTACTCATCAGAGGCAGCTGATATGGATTGACATACACATGTGTGTATGAATGTTTGTGTGTATGTGAATATTTGTGTGTTTGTGAATGTTTCTGTGCATGCATGTATTTCAATGAAAATCAATGTATTGAGTAATGTCCCTTTATGCCAAAAAAAAAAGGTAAAAACTTAGCTGTTCAATAAATAAAGGTTGATAAAATAAATACCTGACTAAAATCAATACTGAGATCAATGTGTTCAGTATGATCATCTAAATTTCTCTGAAAGTGCCTCAATATGTCTGCAGTTCAATGACTTAAACCAATAAAACACTAGACGGTTAATCTTTCACTAAATGTCTTTTCTCATGGATTATTTATGAATACAAAAGAGAAAAGAAATCTTAGAATTTCATTCCTCTAACTAGTAACAACATAAATACATCTAACGGTTTGTTTGTTAAAGCTTTTTAAAGATTTAGAGAGTGACTGGCCAATGCCATGCCTGCTTACTGGCTGCATGTGGCATGTGCATGAATTGAAAACAACTGCTAACAAGCAGAGCATATTATATCAGTTTATTTAGCTGGAAATAGTGGTTACTTTGCTCTCAAGTTAAGTGGTTAACATTCAAAGGAGCAGCCAGCTGTAAATATATTTTCTCTGGCAAGCAAATCCTGCAAATATCAACATTGTTTGATACATGTAGCTAGTATTAATATCTAAGTAGTTTGGATGAAGAAAAATAAATAAAACCAAGAAACTAACTGATATAACAAATTTTAAAGAAGACTAAAGATTTCTAATTTATTTACACGTTTATTTTTTGTGAAGACTTTTTTGCTTCTGTGGTAGTGCGACTAGGATGTTAGTGCCTACTGTAGACCCCACTGCATGAAAAAAAAAAAAGAAAGAAAACAAAAGAGAAAAAAGCAGTTGTAAATTAATTAGCCAATTAAGAACAAAACAAACTTATTTCAAAGCTTTGGTAAACTTTTCCATGGAACTACGAATGCATTTGAAGTGGTGAAATTCATAGCAGAAAAAGAGATCCATATTCTAATCATTCTCTAATTCCTTTGATGCCAGATTTCTCTGACTATTTATTCACAGTCGCAGAGTTCTACTATTGCCTCAGTGCTATGAATAACCAATAACCAATTTTATGTATTCCATTTCATATCATGATTCTGATGGAAAGAAAGAAATATTCTTTCCTGCATTCACATCTTAACATCTACTAAAGAATTGATATTCTCTCAAGGGTATAGTTATACTTCCTAGTTTTTCCTTTAATCATTATATATGTATATATATGTACATGTATGTATTTAAATAAATACATACATATATACATACATATATATATATACAAATATATAAAAATTTATATTTATATGTGTGTGTACACACACATACACTCATTTACACACACACACACACACACACATACACACACACACACACACACACACACATACTCACACACATGAATAGACAATACTTCATGATTTCACATCAATGAATTTATGTTTCATTTTCACCCATCTTTTGGGGAAAATAGTTTAGGTGTTCCTTCTTTCTTTCTTTTTTTTCCATCTCCCTTTTATATTTTATGAACATTTACATTTTATAGAAATACTTAATATTACCTGGAATCATAATTTTCTTTTTCTTCTTCTTCTTCTTCTTCTTCTTCTTATTTATATTATTATTATTATTTATATTATTATTATTATTGTTATTATTATTATAGGATGGAGGATTGGCAGAATTGTTACAGAATTGGAAAAAAGGCTTTACAGTATTTAGTTACAGCTCTCTACATTCTGAGTTCAAACCCTGTTAAGGTCAACTTTGCTTTCATCCTTTCATGGTTGATAAAATAAAATATCAATCAAGTACTTATGTTGATGTAATTGATTCCCCCACCTCCAGTTCCTCAAAATTGCTGGCCTTGTACCTAAATTGGAAACAACTATTTATCATCATCATCATCATCATCATCATTATTATTAATTTTTCTTCTTTCAGTCTTGTTTCCATTTCTCCTCAACTCCTAAGGCAAAGAAGTTCACTGTATTATTATTATTATTGTTGTTATTATTGAGTAAGAGAGCAGCACATACCATCAAAGTGACACTGGGGTACAAATATACAAAGCCTTGTATACCCACCATGACTACCCACCTAATAAGGGTACACCAGGCACATGGCAGTAAGCTGACAAAATTGTTAGCATGCTGGAGAAGATGCCTAGCAGCATTTCTTCTAGCTTTATGTTCTGAGTTCAAATTTCACCTAGGTTAACCTTGCCTTTCATCCATTCAGAACTGATAGAATAATACTGGGAGGGGTGGAGAGGTCAATGTAACTTACTTACCTCTTTCCTGAAATTGCTGGCCTTGTACCAAAATATGAAACCATTACTACTACTACTACTACTATTTTCATCTCATAACTGTATTGATCAGTAGTAAAGAGATTCATTGATTTACTTCATTGGACAAAATCATTTCTGAGAGATGATGTAGACCATTTAATGGTAGGCTTATTAAATGATAACTTATTTCTTTTGATACAGCCCACATGAGACCACCTTCTGATATAAAAGCTCTCATCATAGATTTTATAAAAACTTCTACTCTTTTTTGTTAATTTATGTTCCAAACACTAAGTAAATCCTGAAAAAAATGAACTCGGTTATTTCATTGGAACCTTCCAAATTCTTGGTTCTTTTCAAAACTAATTGAATTACATGTAGTGTATATATGCATGGTGCATTTAATATGGTTATGAATGAGTGGATCTTGAACTTGCTATAAGGAATCAGTTCAGTTCAAGATGGAATACTGAAAAAAAAAAGATCACTTATATATCTTAATATTATGTATTAAAGATTGTTTGCCAACATAACATGGCAGTCCTGGTTTAGGACGAATGTTGCTGTAATTTAGCCCCAGGAGACATCATCTTCAGCTGGCTATACAACATGATCTGTGTCCTTATATTTTCGAACAAGGGAATCTAGCACCCCCACTCATTGTCCGAAAATATAAGTACACAGATCGTGTTGTATAGCCAGCTGGAGACGATGTCTCCTGGGACTAAATTACAGCAACATTCCTCCTAAACCAGGACTGCCATGTTATATTGGCAAACAATCTTTACTCCAAAGTACTGTTGCTGAATATCTCTGGTTGTGAGATTTAAAAATAGTAATTTTCTAATTTTAATATTATTTTTGTTGCTTGTTTTTTAAAAAACTTTAGCCTTATCATTGTCATCACTGCCATCACTACTACCACCACCACTACCACAGCAACCACTGCATCACCATTACTACCCTCCTCTTACTCTTCCTCCTCCTCCCCTCCTCTTACTCTTCCTCCTCCCCCTCATCATCATCATTAACATTATCATTTTACATTCATTTTTTCCATGCTACTATACAATGGAAGGATCCACCACAGTTTCTCCCACCACTTGAGTTCTTACAATTCAGTTTCCCAAGATCAGCATCCAACAAATCTTTCCGTGTCTTCTTTGGTTTCCCTCTTTTGCGGTTTCCTTCTGTTTAGATCGGTTGGCATTTTTTTACCTAACAGTCATCCTTCACAAACACACACCACATTTGTATACCAACATAAGTTTTTTTTCTTATACACTACATTTGATTCCTCTTATATTCCTCTTAGTTTTCTCTCACTGGTACCCTATGCTGGTAGAAACCTAAAATACGTTTTATTACAGATATTTTTTTACCTAATCAGTTCTGCCTTAACTCTTTCTGTTACTTTTGATGCTTGGTTCATCAATTTGATCCCTCTGTAGTTACTTCTTTCTTTAGTATCTGTTTTACACTGCCAAATAGCTGGATAACCAAGAGAATTCACCAGAGACCTTCACTAACCATTTCAGTTAAGAACTACAATAATTTTTTAATTACTTCCTCTTTATAACAAGAATTCATAGATTCTTGTCTTCGTGCATTTAAAAATTACTTCAAAGCTGAACAAGACAATGAGGAAATTTGTCAAACCACTAGAACTAACTGTCAAACCATTCAAATTAAACCCTAACATTTGAAGAAAGCAGGAACATATATTGGGCAATGTAGCTCCAGGCCCCTCATGGGCAACTTGTGGCACATAGGGCTTTCTGAATGGTACACCTAATCAAAAATTACCTTGAAATTTTTTTGTAGTGCAGCCCACCTGATAATGAGCCATGTCTAATGTGGTCTGCTTTTCAATAAAGGTTACTCATGCATATCCTAGGTACATAAAAGATGGGATGGCCATGACTGGAACACTTTTAATTACAGGTCTGCTTGATCAAGACTGACTTAGTGTTAAACAACAACAACAACAGCAATGACTTCAAGATTACAAAGCTAAGGAGGAAGACTCTATATAATTGCTTGACCTACAAGGAAAATCAACCAAATTTTTTCCTCAAATTACACTTTACCATTTTAGAAAAGACAGACAGATTAAGTAACATGGTCCTGGGAAAGAGATAAAATTAACACAGAGTTAGAATGGTTTTGATTATAGGTATACTCGGTCAGGCTGACTTAGTGCTAAACAACAACAACAACTTCCGGACTGAAGATCTGAATATACATAATAAACATCTTGTCAAGATTTTGCATGAACTGGTGAAAACACATCAATAAATGGTGCATTCAGGAAGTTGCAGCCCATCTGATATTTAATATGCACAAAATGATAATATCAAGGATTACTAGGCAGTACTTCACTGACACAATATTGATCAGAGAAAGAAAAAAATTTGAATTTCTGTTTGAGATTTATAAATAACTTCATGTTGTCTCTCTTACAATAATTTCTAACCACATTCATATTAATAAGTTACCAATTCTTACACTACACCAGGACATAACAACTTTTACTAATTCCAGGAAATTTTCCTAATATACTCCCCATAAATACTGATTTCTAACATTAGCAAAATGTTTCAAACTTAGAGGTGAGACTGAGTACAAGCTAGACTAAAACTTATTTTATCAACCCTAGAGGGACTAACCCTTTTGGTACCAACCTACTCAAGACTGACCCTTGCTTCTATGATACAAATTTCCTGTTTTAAAGTGATATGAATTAAAACTATCCATCTAAATTTCATATTAATGTATGTTGCAAGCTCTAACTTAATTACGACTTAACTATTTTACTATATTCCTCATTATTTTCAAAATTAATTGAAACAAAAGCAGTTTATTGGAACAAAAATATGGTGACAAAAGGATTTTAAATTCAATGTTGACTCTGGTATAAAGTTTGAATTCAGAGTGTAAAGAGTCATGACTAAATACTGTTCTCTACCAATTCTGTCAACTTGCCTGCCTTATGAATATTGATTTCAAATTTTTGGCACAAGGCCAGCAAGTTTGGGAGAAGGGTAAGTTGATTAAATTGACCCCAGTGTTCAACTGATACTAATTTTATTGATCCCAAAAGGATGAAAGGCAAAGATGACTTTGGTAAAATTTGAACTCAGAACATAAAGACACACAAAATGGTGCTAAGCATTTTGCCAAGTGTATACTGATGGTTCTGCCAGCTCGTTGCATTGCCTGCTTTACAATTATTGAAATGTTCTAGTTATTGACTTCTCTGACTGGCCAATTTCACTAATGTATTCAAAAGACACACCAAGCAACAGTTATTCCATGGAGTCAATTTCATTAGACTTTATTCTTTAACATAAATTCTGAAATCTGATTCCTTGGGCTCTTCATTGTGCAGTGGTCTGATTTTTCTGATCTTAAACAGATGTATAAAAACGGCTGTAGTCATTCATTTATGCATGTGTGCATGCACACACACACATGCATGTGCATGCACACATGCACACACACACACATGTGCATGCACACATGCACACACACACACACACTCACACGAACACACACACAAACATATCCATATATAAACATGTATATATGTACATCTATTTAAAAAATATTACCATCATCATTTTAACACCTATTTTTCCATGCCAGATGGGTTGGATGGAATCTGTTGAAACTAATTTTTTTACTCTTAGCTGCTCCTCTTATCAAGACCCCTTACTTGTTTCTAAGCAAGGTAATATTTCTCCGTAACCAGACATATTCTCACAGAAGATTGGAACTGAAAGACACAGCTTGTGTGTCAGGGACACCTGTTTACAACTGTTACACAATGTCAAGAGAAGGAGGTACAAACACATGCAAGAGCATGCATACACACACACACACACACACACACACAAACATATATATATATACACACACACACACACACACACATATATATATATATTTCCTAATATAATAATGATTGTAGTGTTTTTATATATTTATATATATATATTTGTCCAGAATTACGCCAGACATCGAGGAGAAGAAAAATAGTAATTTAGTGAAGGAGAAGTAGTGAGCGTAAAAGTCCTGACAGAGAGGGAGTGAGAGAAAGTAACAGTAATGAGAGAAAGGAAGGGGTGATAGATGAATAAGGAAGGAAGGGCTGAAAAAATCAATGTTTCAACTCTGTGTGAGTATATGTGTGTATGTGTGTGTGTGTACAAGGGAAGTATGTGAATGTTTGTATGTGTGATTATTATGTACCTTACATTATTTACATTATTTACAATTGACGGATATTTGTCCTCATCTTGTTTGTTGTTAACACATTTCAGCTGACTAGAAACTCTGCCAAATCAGATTGGAGCCTGGTGTAGCCATCTGGTTTCACCAGTCCTCAGTCAAATCGTCCAACCCATGCTAGCATGGAAAGCGGATGATGATGATGATGCCCTCCAGCCTTCACCAGGTATCTTGGGGTTAGGGAGTGCTGGCATCAACCACATTTGAATTGTGCATTTTATGTGCCACTGGCGTGGGGAGACAGTCGGGCGACACTGGCAATGACCCATGCGTGCATGGTGCTTATGGCATGCTACCAGCATGGGAGCCAGTCAGGTGCCACTGACATCGGCCACAACTACAATTTCCATTTGATTTGTGATTAGATTTGATTTTACTTGACTCAATGGGTCTCCTCAAACTCCTCGTTGCTTGACGATTCAAAGGTACTTTTTAAATCGTCAGTCAACATGTTGCGCTTGAGGAGACCTATTGAGTCATATATATATATATATATATATGTGTGTGTGTGTGTGTGTGTGTATGTATGTATGTGTATATATATATATATATATATATATATATATATATATTTGTGTGTATGTGTATGTGTGTAAAGCACCTAAAACACGCTATAAAGTGATTGGCATTAGGAAGGGCATCCAGGTATAGAAACCATGCCAAAGCAGACAGTAGAGTTTGGCACACTCTTCTGATTTTTTGGCTTCTGTCAAACCATCCAACTTATGCCAGCAAGGAAAATGGACATTATATGATGATAATGATGATGATGATGATGATGATGATGTGTGTTCATGTGTGTGTACATATATTCACAGACACAGACACAGACACACACACACACACACACACACACACACACACACACACGCACATATATGTTACTTTATTCAGTAATATAACCAGCAACTTCAGATCTTTATGGCAATGTAAGAAAACAAGTAAACAGGAAGAGAACTACTTTAAAGTAGATTTTTTCTTCTTTCTTTGGTACTTGCTGGAGGCTGAAACTGGATCTATGCAGAATCTCGGTTTTAGATAACATTAAATCTGTTATTTATTAAATGATTATATCATCGTCATTGTCATCATCATCATCATCATCATCATCATCATCATCATCATCATCATCATTATCGTCATTGTTTTCATCATCCTCACCATCATCATAATTGTCAACGTCATAGTTGATGTTATCATCGTCATCATCATCATCATCATCATCATCTTCAATATTTTCATTATCATTATTTTCTCTATTGTCATCAATACCATCATCATCATATCATCATTATCGTCATCACCAGTGTCATCATCATCATTGTTATCATCATCATTGTAGTCAGTGATGTCATTGTTGTTGTCATCGTCGTCGTCATCTTCGTCGTCGTCGTCGTCGTCGTTGTCGTCATCATCATCATCATCATCATCATCATCATCATTGTCTTCATTGTCATCATCACTCTCAACATTAGCATCAAAATATTCCCCATCAATACTCTTGCTGCCACCATCAGCACCACCATATTCTTAAGACTATTTCCAACAGCAGAAACATGATTCCATAGATACATCAATCCACTTCAAGCACCACCAATGCCACAAGACTGTCAATCCCCCAAATTCACTACCCACACCAATCACCACTACCACCTATATCACCAACAACAGCACCAGGATGACAACGATGATGATGATGTGTGTGTGTGTGTGTGTGTGTGTGTGTGTGCGCACAGACATCAATGTTAAATTTTACATGTTTTCTGAGCAAAAAAGGTGTCATCTGAACAGTATGTCTTGCAGCTCTCTGCTCCATCATATGGAATTTAAAATTCCTTGCTAAACAGGTAAGGGTGATGACAAAAAATGGGTGTCAGGGATGCCTTACACCCTGTGGCCTTCTAGCATGCCAAACACCAACTTGGAATTTCAGAATGTATGTGCTATTGCTAGATAATTGGTGAATCTACATCCTTCTTTTGGGTTTCTAGCAAGCCTCTGTACCAGGCTAGTCTGGTGGGTGGTGTTGCTGATTTAGTCACTAATGACCTGACCATGCAACAGGTTGTACTGGATGCAATGTTACTAGTAACATTCATGAGAGATCTCAAATAAGTATCTATCTCAAATGGTCGTAAAATTAACAAATAATTATGTACATATACATATGTGTGTCAATGTATGTAACAAGTAAAAAATAGAGTTGGTATTACATTTATTCCACAGTTTATCAATGTTTCATTAACATAAACGCAGGTGTGGCTGTGTGGTAAGAAGCTTGCTTCCCAACCATATGGTTCTATGTTCAGTCCCACAATGTGGCACCTTCGGCAAATCTCTTCTACTATAGCCGAGCAGGTGGAAACTGAAAGAAGCCCATCATATATATGTGTGTATATATATATAATGTATTGATCTATGGTATACAACAAAGAGAGCACTCCATTTGGTGAGAGACAAATATTGTTGTTTAAGGGTCACAATACATGTCTTCAGCTGCTACTAATAGTTTCATTGCCTGAGAATCTAAACATGTTCTTCAGGTGCAGACCACTCTTTGTGCTGAACTAAGAACTTTAAATATGGCATGGGACATGAGAAAACAAAAAAAAAATGTGAAAAAATGGTGGAATATAGAAAATCCTAACTTCTAACTGGGAAACGAAACCAGGAGACTTGATGTAAATGTAAATAATGTACGAAATTAAATGTGAATTAAATGTAAATTGTGTATGCAGAGTAAAAATGTATATGAAAAATAATGTATAAAATATAAGGTATAAATATAAGACATGTTGGGAATATAAAATTTATAAATTTTATAAGTTATAAAGGATAAAAATAAACCTAAAAAAATAAATAAATACTAAATGATGTGGGGGAAAAGCTATAAAAGTAAGCAATCTAACTTCTTTAGTCTTTAAATTATAAGGTCGGTGGGATGTCAAATCAATCCGGGATGGGTGGCATTGTCCAGTTCTTCAAAATATATTTTTGCATGTGTCTGCAACCACTGAAAATTTCAGACCTTTGAGTTCAATATTGAGTTGGAGATTTTTGATCAGTATTTGTGCTCTTTCAGACAAGCACAGCCTACATTTCTTTGATCTGTTCACATAAGGTGTGTGTGTGTGTGTGTGTGTGTGTGTGTGTGTGTGTGTGTGTGTGTTGTCACTTATTACAGATCTTTGTTGAGTGCTACTAGTAACATGGAATTCAGTACAACTTTATGCATGGTCTGGTCACTGGCAACTAAACTGGCACCCTAACCAGACTAGCCTGGTAAGAAGGGTTACTAGACACCCAAGGGATGAAGAACAAGGCCCATCAAAAGTATGGATAAACCCAGTAGTGTAGATTCAACTGATATCTAACAATAACGCATGCACTCCCAAATTCCAAGTTGGGGCCCAACATGCTAGAAGACCACAGTGAGTAAGACACTCCACAGCTTTTGTTAAAGCAAGTCCCTAAGAGAAGTTCCTTCTGATATAAACCCAGATATGTAGAGAATGGCAGTGGATATTTTGTGGATATGCAGTTTACATAGCACCCCCACATTCTTGAGCCTGAGACTCTGTTTTGGTACTAGACATCTTGCCTCAGCTTGTCTCCGGATATTGTCAATAGGATGAAGAGGGTCTATGGAGTGTCATGCAAGCCTTATTGGACCTAAAATTTTGCCCTGGCATAGATGGCATTTTGCATGAGCATTGCTGCTTTAACATTTAAACTGTACACTGTGGTGGCAAAGTATGCAGACCTGACAGATTGAAAGCATATAGTCATCGACTTACACATAGATGGCCCATGTTAGATATAATGTCATCTCCTTATCATCCAAGACAGAGATGGGAAGCTTGGTCTGCAATATCCATGGATGTTCACATTTACCAAAGGCTAGGCTCATTAGTCACCAGCAGAACCACAAATATAAAGCATGAATTTATTTGAGTGCACAGTGTTCTTAATGGTCAATGATGGTCTTCCTCAGTCACTAGTGGACCATCATCATGTATGTATATATGAAAGTGTGTATTTATGCATACATACATACATACATACACACACACATGCATACATACATACAGACAGACAGACAGACAGACAGACAGACAAACAGATAGATAGATAGATATGTATATATATATATATATATATATATATATATATATATATATATATATATATATATATATATATGTATGTATATATACACACACAACAATGATGATGATGATGACAATGATGATAATAATGACCAGGTGGTGGCATTAAACTGGATATTTCTGGACCAATTTGTCATCAAAACAACCATCCCAGAAACCATTTTGTTCTTTGTCTTCTTCAATAAACAGCTGACATTTGTTTACATAGACTGCGATCAATAGACAACTGGCCCTTTTGAACAAAGATGTCAGCCAAACTGCTTGAAAAACAACCTTTCTCAAAACTCATTTATATTTTGTTTAACCCTTTAGCATTCAGATTACTCTGTCAAATGTGATGCATATTTATTCACCTTGTTTTGAATTAATCATACATTATCTTGTCACTTCAAAACTTCAATGATCTTATTGCTTATTTTTAGAATTATTTGGTGGGTGTGAGAAACTGGATCTGGCTGATTTCAATATAAAACAGCTTGAATATTTGGGCCAGATATGGTCAGTTTAAATGCTAAATGGTTAAGTATTCTTTGTCCAACCCCACAAACACAAGTAAACAAATTCAGTTAAAATATATGAATCCCTGACATTTAGCTACAAACAGCTGACATCTCTCACAAGTATAAGAGAAAGCAGATTGCTAGTCTGTACTAATACTGCTTCCATTACTAATAACTAATTTTTACCCTGCCTGCCAACTGTTTGCAACACCAGTGATTGATTTGTCCCTGTCTTCTATATCAGTAGAAGTGAAGTTTAGTTAGCATGCAGTATTAGTGGATACCTGCTTCTGATGCCATGCAAACATGAGGAAGTCACATGACCAAATAGTTCCACCACAGGTGCTGGGCTCTCTTACCTCAGAGAAGACCTGGATGGAAAGCACTCAGAATACAAAAAAAAAAAAAAAGACTATGTATGGGTATGTTGCCCAGAAGCTTGAAGAAGACAGTAGAACTGACATGAAGCACAGCCTCTCTTGGACACAAGACCACTACATCACATTACACTTTGAAGGCTATATGTTTGCAATCCAGGAACGGGAGATTGCCACAAAGTACCTAGTGAACAAGAGAGACAATGACGTTCTTGTAATCGCAGGGTGAAACTGCATGTGTAGGCTATGTCATGTTTCTGTGGAAGACATTACACATGAGATTAGCAGCTGTCCTAAAATGTCGTCACAGTA
This sequence comes from Octopus bimaculoides, assembly GCF_046866305.1. Taxonomy (NCBI): domain Eukaryota; kingdom Metazoa; phylum Mollusca; class Cephalopoda; order Octopoda; family Octopodidae; genus Octopus; species Octopus bimaculoides. The sequence goes on from NC_142928.1 coordinate 193,473,270, forward strand.
CTACCTCCTTATGTGGCACAATGTTGTTGCTAAAGCAATTTACAATGCCATCCGCAAATAGACTGTCCTGAAATAAACTTAGAAAATCCTTCTGTTATGGAATGCATTCATAAACACCAACTCAAGGAATACTGGTGGAATATTCCTATCAAAACTGCTGTCAAATGTAAGCATAACAGACTGGATATTGTTGTTTGGGACAGTGGGGCAAAGGTATGTACTGTCACAGAGGCCGCCCTGCAGATATAAATATCTCTTTGAAAATCAAAGAAAAAGTGGATATCTATGGACAACTGCTTCAATACCTCCAACTTCTATATCAAGACTATGAATTCATATTCATACCAATAATAATTGGAGCACTGGGTTTTGTTAGTAAATGCTTAAAGGAGAATCTGGATAAACTGGGATTTTCAGAAAGAGAAATTGACTGGCTGATTCGTACATTACAAGTCCAAACCATGAGTGGAACAGTAAAAATATGCAAGACTTTTTTCAAGTTCCAAATGTGAATTTATCTGTGTAAACTTTATCCTAAAGATGGAGCCTTGTATCTTTGTTGGAAACCAGGTCCCTCCTCAGTGGAAGATTTATAATAATAAAAAAATAGAAGAGACATACGTACATACATACATACATACATACATACATACATACACACACACATACATACATACATACATACATACATACATACATACATATAGTATATAATACATATATAAAAATGAAGATATTGGTAATCACATTTAGTGCATGGCTACAAATTTTTTATTAACAGATGAATTAGATAAATAATTTAACATGTTGGAATCAATATAAAGAATGATACGTAATTTCATGTGGTATTTAATGTAACCCAGTTTTTCCATTTCATTATGACCTTGCATAAGATGCAATATGTTTGCATGATCATGAATACTCTTATAGATACAATAAGTGGATGTGGCATAGAGTGTCATAGCAAACAATTAATCATTTTGACATGCCTAATAGAAAGATACAGAGTAAGCTGATCAAAGGATGGGCAATCTTGTATACCACCAGGTAAATTAGTTGAGGTGCATAGACAAAAGATATATAATGCAGAAGGCTGTCAGAGCAAAAAAGGACAGCACTTAAATTATGGGTGAAGTAAACAGAATGATGTCCACAAAAAATCATTAGTTAAGTGGAATGGGTATGTCAGAAGTAACATCAGAGAAAGTAAGATGATAAGAAAAAAGTGTAAGAAAATGAGAAGGGGAAAGGGAGATAGAGAAAACTCCAAGAAGAGCATCATGAAGGATGGAAAGATAGGAATAGAAATAGAAAGATATAATTAAATATTATTAAAGGAGATGATTAATTTTGTATTTAATAGAGTAGAACAGCTAGTCAAATCATAGACAAAATATCATAATACAGTAACATAGTATAAAAAATAATAATATTAATGATAAAAAATAACTATTATTATATTAAATGGAACTAGTAGATAGTTATATAAGAAAATATAAAATTGTTGTGGGAACTGATAAGGTAATTAAGAACAAGAGGAATAAATGAATCATAATGAACAATTAGAGTTCTAGAGAGTAAGGATAAAATGGTTATGAGAATAAGTATGGAAAGAAATCTAAGAATGATTGCAACAGTGAGAAATGAAGTGCAATCACAAAAAGTGCCTATGTAGTTTTATAATATTATACAATAAAATACACAAGTTTGGTAAATGGAATCTTCAAAAAACGGTTTTACTAATCTGGTGTGTGTAATATATTAACAACTCATTACCTTCATTAATTAGTCCAGATTTACATCTTAGAATTTCAAGTGTCTCCATATAACATAAATTACAATTACCCAACTTTCTTTATATGGAGGCAAATCTGACTTGATAGCATATACCATACTTTCACTAACTGTTATAGAAATTTATGTAGACACAAGCAAGCATAGACACATAGTCAGCCCTCCCAGCAGAACATCAATGCTGTGACAACTGGAGGGAGAGAGGACTGCACCAGCCTAGTACACATTTTCAATTGAGTAAATTGAAACAGCATGAAATGAGATGCCTTGCTCAAGGACTCAATGTGCCTGGTTCAGAAATCAAACCCATGGTCTTATGATTCTGAACCAGACACCTTAATTATTAGCTCACGAACCATCCCTAAAAAAAACAAACATAACTCAGTAATTAACACTTCTTAGTATGCATCTTGATATTTCACCATTACCTGAGCCTTAGGTACATTTAGTTTTGGGGGTCCAATCTGCTGGTAGCATGTGGGAAAAGCTCTTGGTTTGTACCTATTTAACTTACTGCTACCAGTCTCAGAAGCTCTGCACAGGATCATGGCTGTAAACCTTTCCTTCCTTGCTCAAGTCATGATTGTCATCATCACCATTGTCATCATCAACACCACCACCACCACCACCACCACCACCACCACCACCACCACCACCACCATCATCATCATCATCATCATCATCATTTTATGTCCAGTTTCCATGCTGACATGGATTGAATAGTTTGATGGGACCCAAAGGCCAGAGGACCCATATATTTCTCCAATGCCTCAAGTTTTGGTATGGTAGCAGTTTTAGCATGTAAAAATATACAAGAAAATATAAGACATGTTTCACAAGTTTAACAAGTATATGGCCGGGTATCACATTTAATGAATCTGTTGACTTTGCTATGAACAGAGACCAATGGTGAATGTGAATTGGTCAGTGTAGAAGGTATAGTATATCTTATATTGTGGAAGAAGGGGAGGAGGGGAGGAGGAAACAGATAAGAGGGAAGAGAAGAGGAGGGAGGAGAGGGGGAAGAGAGGAAGGGGAAGTGAAGCGGAGGGATGGGGAGAGGGGAGGTGAAGCGGAGGGATGGGGAGAGGGGAGGAGGAGAGGGGAGGAGGGGAGGGGAGGAGGAGAGTGGGTAAGAGAGGAAGAGGAGGGATGAGGTGAAGTGGAGGGAAAGGGAAGAGGGGGGAAGAGGGGGAAGTGGGGGCGGAAGAGGGGAGGGGGAGAGGGGAGGCGGAAGAGGGGAGGCGGAAGAGGGAAGGCGGAAGAGGGGAGGCGGAAGAGGGGAGGCAGAAGAGGGGAGGCGGAAGAGGAGGGGAGGCGGAAGAGGAGGGGAGGCGGAAGAGGGGAGCGGAAGAGGGGAGCAGAAGAGGGGAGGCGGAAGAGGAGGGATAAGGGGAGGGGAGATGAGGAGGGGGATGATGAGGGGGAGGGGGAAAGATGAGGGGGGGAGCAGGAGAGGGAGGAGGAGCAGGAGAGGGAGGAGGAGCAGGAGGAGGAGGAGAGGGGGGAGGAGGAGAGGGAGGAGCAGGAGATGGAGGAGGAGGAGGAGAGGGAGGAGGAGAGGGAGGAGGAGAGGGAGGAGGAGAGGGAGGAGGAGATGGAGGAGGAGAGGGAGGAGGAGAGGGAGGAGGAGAGGGAGGAGGAGAGGGAGGAGGAGGAGGAGAGGGAGGGGAGAGGGAGGAGGAGGAGAGGGAGGAGGAGGAGAGGGAGGAGGGGGAGAGGGAGGAGGAAGAGAGGGAGGAGGAGGAGAGGGAGGAGGAGGAGAGGGAGGAGGAGGAGAGGGAGGAGGAGGAGAGGGAGAGGGAGGAGGAGGAGAGGGAGAGGGAGGAGGAGGAGGAGAGGGAGGAGGAGGCGGCGGAGAGGGAGGAGGAGGCGGCGGAGAGGGAGGAGGAGGAGGCGGAGAGGGAGGAGGAGGCGGCGGAGAGGGAGGAGGAGGAGGCGGAGAGGGAGGAGGAGGCGGCGGAGAGGGAGGAGGAGGCGGCGGAGAGGGAGGAGGAGGCGGCGGAGAGGGAGGAGGAGGCGGCGGAGGGGGAGGAGGAGGGGAGGGGAGGAGGGGAGGAGGAGGAGGGGAGGAGGAGGAGGAGGAGAGGGAGGAGGAGGAGAGGGAGGAGGAGGAGAGGGAGGAGGAGGAGAGGGAGGAGGAGGAGAGGGAGGAGGAGGAGAGGGAGGAGGAGGAGAGGGAGGAGGAGGAGAGGGAGGAGGAGGAGAGGGAGGAGGAGGAGAGGGAGGAGGAGGAGAGGGAGGAGGAGAGGGAGGAGGAGAGGGGAGGGGAGATAAAGAAGAAGATGATGATTTTGCCCTTGTTGGTAGCCTAAATATAAAGTACATTTTTTCCTTCCTCTCTAGGCAAAAATGCAATAAGTTGCAGCTGCTGCTCTCTGACTAATGTTTCAAACCCCATTAGGCACCAGAAATGGTTCTTCAAATAGGTTTTGGTAATAAGTGTGTCCGCACTAACAGGACATAAAAAATGTCAGTCTGGCTTGATCTGTTTCATGGAATATTCTACTGCCATTCCAATAAACTCGCATACAGACACGCACACAGATATGTCTGCATGCATATGTGTGCGTGTGTGATGTGCGTGTGTTTGCGGGTGTGTGTGTGAGTGTGGTTATGCACAGAAGCCAAGACATTCATGTACACATAAACCATTGTTAAGAGACACAACATACAGACATAATGATATACACATGTTCACACACACACACACACACATATTCTTACATGTACTCATATACTGATGCTGTGATACAGCTACACACACTTCCAACACACTTAGACATACAGACATATACGTGCACACTAACAAACAAACAAATAAATAAAAGGAAGACAAATAAAAATTGAAACAGAACTGATAACATTTGGTTGCAACATTGAAATTTATGGCTGATCTTACAAGATCAACACAACACATACACACACACATGTATATATATGTATATGTATATATATATATATATATATATATATATATATATATATATACATATATATATATGTGTGTGTGTGTGTGTGTGTGTGTGTATATTTATATATATATATATATATATATATATATATATATATATATATACAAACATATATATACATACATACATGCATATATATATACATACATACACTCAACATATATCTGCTAAACATATAGATAATGGTCAATTTATATTTCACGAATGACATCTCTTGCATTAAATTTAAGTAAAATATTTTAATAAAGACAAAAGTGACTATATTGTTACAGAAACCATTTTTAATGATAAACTTTTCACCTCATGAAGTTTTTAATGCTCTTATGTATTAATGTTAACATGTCTCCTCCATTATCTCTATCTCTGATCATCATACACAAGAAAATTTGCTAGAAATAACAGGCAAATCTAGCTCAAATCACACCTTACTGTCTAAGATAAGGGAAGAACACATTAGGTAATTTAGTCAGATAACCTTAATATGAAGCGATTGTCAGGATTATATGTCACTGACCTAAGGTCTGTTTGATGAGACCTGGGGCTAAACAGTATGATTAACCACGAATACCTCCACCACCAACATTATAACTTACTCCTAGATCCATCACAACAATGACATCACAACTACTGCTATTACCACTGTCACAACTACCACAATTGTAGTTACCACCACCACCACCACCACAACCACCACAACCATAATCACCACCACAACAGCCACAATCACCACCACCACTACCACCACAACTCATTAACACATATTTTATTAATTTATTGATGTTATCTTCCATTGTCAAAACAATAGATGAAATATTATTCTCGTTATAATTTCATAAATCTTTTAGAAGAAATGTTTTTATTCTAATCATAAATTATTAAAAAAAATAAATGAAATTAGAATTAATTATAATTCATAATTTGAATTTTAAATATTTAAATTGATTTATATTTTAAAACTTGAATTTTTCCTTTCATTTGATAATTTTTTGAATTCTTACAATACTATAAAAACATGTTATTGTTAATGTTATTAATTGGTCAACAAGTTGGTTCTGATCAAGTATGATATTTTATCCATGATCATTCTATCTTTGTTTTTTTTTTTGGCATAGGCTAATTTGGCTACTATTTTTAGTAAGTTCAGTGACTATGTAGGGGTTCCTTCATTGGCTGACGTTTTAGAATTACCTATATGCAATCCCCCCCCTACCATCTTCCTTATCACTTTACATCACCCACTCATCATAAAGTCTTTGCTGGCACTCCATCAGTTATGACAACAAAAGTTCCAGCTGAACTAATCAACAGAACAGCCTGCTCGTGAAATTGATGTGCTAGTGGCTGAGCACTCCACAGACACGTATACCCTTAATGTAGATCTCAGTGAGATTCAGCATGACACAAAATGTGACAAAGTTGGCCCTTTAAATTGCAAGTACAACTCACTTTTGACAGCTGAGTGGACTGGAGCAATGTGAAATAAAGTGTCTTGCTCAAGAACACAACATGCTGCCAGGAATCAAATTCACAACTATGAGCCAAATACCCTAACCACTAAGCCACGTGTCTTCACAAAGTTTACATATAAGAGATTGCATGAGAGCTGCTTATTTGCATACATTCTGCCTTCACTCTTTCTATACTGCCAGTCATCACTTCGTCTCCTCCGGGTTACTAGTTATTGACAACTACGACTGGTTTGAATACTAAAGGATTAAACATAACATACTGCAACCACACATATAAAATGGCTGTCCTATGCAGTCTTTGCACACTACACATTCCATAGTACACAATTGACAGTGGTCTAATTGATATCAATCAGAATTCTAAAGGAATTTGATTGATTATAAAGTAAAATGGTTGATTATAAAATTCCCAACACTGATTTTCTTTGTCACCAGAATACATCTACATATTTGACACTGTATGTGTTGCTATAAAGACACTGAGAATCATTCTGTCTCTATGGCCAAGTTGATGTCAGAAATATAGCTATGCTTTATTCTAGTTTGCATTGGTGAGTCTGAGTAAATTCTAGTGATTTAGTCATCCATCATCTTCACAAAAATCTTCTCATACTTATGTCTTTCAAGTAGATATCAATTCTGTTTATTTTTGTTTTTTGTTGTTTTTTTTTTGCAAAGATAAAGTAGAAATAAAAATGAGTGATCTGTGACATTAATTAAATCTAATTAACATATCATCATCAATTTCATCACCATTGTTATTGTCATTGACATCATTGTCATCCACTTCACCATCATTATTATCATCACCATCACCACCACTACTACTCAACCACCACCACCTCCATCACCATCATCACTATCGTTTTAATGTCCACTTTTCCATGCTTGAATGGGTCAGGCAGTTTTCTATGGCCAGATGTCCTTCCAGTCACCAACTTTAACCTGTCTCCAAGCAATGGTATTTATTTCTCCATGGCTAGATATGTTTTCATGGAAACAAACATGATACCAATTATATGACAGTGGCACTTGTTTACAACTATTTCCACAGCTGGATACTCTTCCTGTCACCAACCCATACCTGTTTACAAGTGAGGTAATATTTCCACAGGATTAGAAATGTTTTCATGGAAGATTGGAAACAAAAGACACTGCTTGCATGACAACGATGCTCATTTACAACTATCATGCAATATTAAGACAAGGGGATATTAATATTCATAAAATACACATACATACATACATACATACATACATACATACATACAAACATACATACATACATACATACATACATTCATACATACATACTGATGAGACATGATGTTGTAGCTAGGACACTCTATAATGAAATCTGTCAAAAGGATAACCCCAAGAACAAAGAAATAAGAACCCACAGTACAGTAGAAGCCATAGCCACTCATAATAAAAAGGAATACTGGTAGAATGTCACAGTGATGACCTCAATAAGATGTAAGCACAAAAGACCTGATATAATGATTGGGATGGAGAAGAGAAACTGTGTACAGTTGTAGAAATTAGCTGCCCAGTAAATGTTAGCATAAAGCTGAAGATCAGTGAAAAAGAGAACACCTACACTAAACTATTTAGAAATCTACAATTACTCTATCCAGATTACAATCTCAGGTTTATACTTGTAATTATTGGAGCACTGGGATATGTAACATATTGCCTAAATACCAATCTTGAGAAATTAGGCTTCTCAAAACCAGAAATGAGAAAGCTAATTTGAAGACTACAGATCCAATCCATCACTAGAACTGTAAAAACCTGTAAAACTTTCCAGAAGTTTATCATATAAATATATATGAGCATGTGTTGATATGTAACTATATGCATGAGAAGACATACTTAAAGAAAAACATACAAATCTGCACTTATGCATACATACATACAAACAAAAATACCCTGTCGTTGATGTTGAAATTCCAATGAAGGAGCCTTGGATCTAGGTTAGAAACCAGCTCTTTCTCTATTAGCAAGAAATCTTGAAATAAAACTGAATAATGACATATATATATAATATATTTTGACTGAATGCTCAGCAAGTTAATAACGACAATGTAAACTTCATGCAATCAAGGTATCCTTGCCGGTGGCACATGAAAAATCATTTGAGTGAGGTCGTTGCCAGTGCCGCTGGACTGACTCATGTGCAGGTCGCATGTAAAAAACACCATTTTGAGCGTGGCCGTTGCCAGTACCACCTGACTGGCCCTCGTGCCGGTGGTATGTAAAAGTAGCCACTACACTCTCGGAGTGGTTGGTGTTAGGAAGGGCATCCAGCTGTAGGAACTCTACCAGATTAGATTGGAGCCTGGTGCAGCCATCTGGTTCGCCAGTCCTCAGTCAAATCGTCCAACCCATGCTAGCATGGAAGGCAGACGTCAAACGATGATGATGATGATGTACTTTTATATGGGAAAAATTCATAACCCTCTGCACCAATAAACCACTATTGTTCCTGAAAGTTGTTTTTCTATATCTTCTATGGATTGTTTGAAGCTCACTAACTTCCTACACTTTGATCCTTGGATCTTACCTTTATATATATATATATATATATATATATATATATATATAATTAAGAAAATGGAGAGATATAATGGATATAAATTAATTCTTGATTAATTAACACTGCCTACAATCGTTTCAATTTACACTCAATACAAATTACGAAATATATATAATAAAATAATTTTGCAAGATTTTGAGTGAAACATCTTCAGGGCAAAAAGGACATTACGGAGTTTACATGTGAATCATGTAAATCATTTTATTATATATATTTTGTAATTTGTATTGAGTGTAAATTGAGACGATTGTAGGCAATGTTAATTAATTAAAAATTAATTTATATTCATTATATCTCTCCATTTTCTTACTTAATAATATTTTATATTTGTATAATATATTTATTGAAGAAGTATATCTTCAAAATATGATATATGTTGGATAAAACTATCCCTGTAAGAGGTTTATATATCTTCATAATGATTATATGTACAGAACAATGTGATTGGGAAGCAAGCTTCTTACCACTCAGCCATGCCTGTTAACATTAATGGACTCAGTTTCTTGCTTTCCCTGCTATTTCATAAGCTTTCCTTATATTTCTAAAAGATCCTCGGTTTCTCTGAACTAAATATCCCTGTACTTCCTCTACCAATAATCACAACCTCATCTGACTTTCCACTGGACCATATTTGCCCATCCTATTTTCCAAAGATTATACACAATGGATTAACAGAATTGTTGAGGAGTTGAACAAAATACCATGTGGTATTTAGTTACGGCCTTTCTATTCAGAGTTCAAATCCCATCAAGGTCAACTTTGTCTTTCATCTTTGCAGAAGTTGATAAAATAAGATACCAGTCAACTGCTAGAGTCCATTTAATATTCTAATGAATCATGCTAGGTGTGAATAGAACTATAATCAAAGAAGTCTAAAACCATACTTATACACAAGTACCTCCAGGACTTTGTGACCCACAAAAGTATTCTAACATGCTGCTAAGTGCAATACTTTATCCAACTTACAACAGTCTAATCTGAACATTAATTATAATTACCTCATTATTTCAAATCACCAGGTTTAATGAGTGCAGCTGCCAAGAACTTTTGAGATTAACAATCACAAGTACCAAGATTAAAACCTTTCATATAAACAATGATTGTATATAAATAGCTTCTCACTTCCGTCTTTATAATGTGTATCCTGCTTAGGAGACAGAATAATTCTATAACCTCATAGAATGGTCATAATAAACTTTATTTATTTATTTATTCATTCATTCATTCATTAATTCATTCATTCAGTCAGTCAGTCAGTCAGTCATTCATTCATTCTTGTTATTTATTCATTTCTTGTTATTTATTTTATTTTTTTTATATTCAAGATATGAAAAACTTTATAAAAATATCAAAAAAAATATTGTAAATAAATAAAATAAATATATAAAGGTAAAAATAGGTGTGGCTAAGAGGCCTTTCTTGCAATTATGTGGTTTCAGGTTCAGCCCCCACCATATGATACTGAAGTTAAATGTCTTCTATGATAGCCCCAAGTCAGCCAATGCCTTATGGCAGAAATTAGTAGATGGAAATTGCAAGAAAGTTCATTGTATTCACTTGCTTTTTAATTTAAAGTTCATTTTTCCATGCTAGCATGGTTTAGACTTATATATAAATTACATGGGCAATATAATATATGGCAAATTAAAACTAATACCTCCAAAGACTTTGGTCTCCTCCAGAAGAACTTCTGTGTTCATCTGTACAACCAGTTCAGAAGGGGCACCCCTCAAACTACACCACACCACATAACACTATGGAGGAGGAGGAAGTACATGCAACCTTCCTCAAAGAATAAAAAAAATAGAAAAGAAAAAGGTTAGTAAACCTTTTCTTATGTACTTGTTCAATGTAGGTTGCATAATTATCAGGTACCATTATTAACAACAAATGGTGGTATGTCCTCAAAAGAGTAATTAAATTTGAGTCAATTAGATTTAATAAGGAGCTTGTTAGTAACAGAAATAGAATAGAAAGGGCTTTAGTTAAGGCTCTAGAAGAGACAATGAGGTCAAGCTCTGCCACCAGAGTTTTAACTGCGAGGCTGGTGCTCAACCAACATCTCAAAGCTAAATATGAAGGGAACATTGTCAGGGCTAAGTTATGTGCAACGGGACAAGAGGGAATCAACATCACCGGAAAGGCCCATGTGGTAGAGAGCCATTGCAGCAATAATGCAACAATAAGGTCTTTGATGGACCAACACGATGATTCAGTAAACGAACTCAAGATGTGCAAGGTATTTCACAAGCATTTTGTCCAGCTTTTCAGGATGGGTGGTGGGCTGGAGCATAGGGAGGACCTCATGGAATTCGTCGCTGGTTTGCTGCATGTCTTGGAATGGAAAGCAAAATGCTGTGAAGGGCTGATCACAGCTGCAGAGGTGGAGGAGGCATTGTTGGACTGTGGTGGGAACAAGTCGCCGGGACTAGATGGTCCATCACTCTGCTTAATGCAGAGCTGAAGATTTTGGCCAAGGTGTTAGCAAAAAGGCTGGCACGGGTCATGGGCAAACTTGTTGGGGAGGCACAAATCTGCACTATCTCTGGCATGTCAATTCACAACAATCTCCATCTTATCCGTTATACCTAAGAGAGGGTGAATAGAACTCTTGGCGAGGGTGGGGCTATGGTCCATTTAGACCAATCTAAAGCATTTGATAGGGTTGACCATCAGTATTTGGTAGCAGTCCTTGCAGCAGCCAGGTTTGGCCTGACCTTCCATGAGTGAATCACTGCTTCAATCACTGGGGTTGAAGAACAACAAAGTAGTGCTTCTTTCTTGATATCCCAACCTTTCCACAGTTGTGGAAACTTCACAATGAATATGAAGCTCAATAACAAGAGAGCCACTATATGGTTGTGCATTTTGTTAGATATAGCAGTTAAACTCCCTAAAAGCACACCTTATTATGTGTGTACTGTGTGATGCACATCCAATGAAGATGGTAAATAATTTTCTCCATAATTTAGGGCTCCTATCAGTCAATGTTCACTATACATATACAAGCTTTGGTTAAGGTTTTTTTGAGGAAAAAATGTCCATGTTTATCAAAAAGAAAAGCTGCTGACTTAGGTCAATACAGTTTTGTGCCATTGTCATTAAAGGCATTGCTGTCAAAGAACAGAGTCAGAACAGATAATGCAAGGCATCATGTTCAACCCTCTAATCATCATCATCATCATCACCATCACCATTATCATGATCTTCTTCTTCTTCTTCTTCTTCTTCTTCTTCTTCTTCTTCTTCTTCTTCTTCTTCATCATCATCATCATCATCATCATCATCATCATCATCATCATCATCATCATCATCATCATCATCATCATCATCATCATCATCATCATCATCATCATCATCATCATCATCATCATCATCATCATCATCATCATCATCATCATCATCATCATCATCATCATCATTTAATGTCCATTTTGCATTCTAACATCTGCTGGATGATTCAACATGATCCAATGAACGGCAAAACTGCATCATGCTTCAAAGTCTGCTTTGCCGTGGTTTCTACAATGGGATGCCCTGCCTAATGCCAACTGCAAAACCATTGGTATTTCATTTTATTAAATCCAGAAGAATGAAAACAAATCTATCCTAGGCAGGATATGAAATCAGAACATGAATATAATTAAAAACAGTGTAATATTTTGTCAGGATCACTATGAGTCCTGCTAATCCCCTGCTCTTGATTGTTTAGATATTAGTACAGAGCCACAAATTAAGCTGGCCCCAGTATATGACTACTGGGTATTTTTATCAACCCTAAAATGATAAAAAAAATTAAAATTAAATACAAGAGCTTTCAATGGTTATTCAACAATATAAATGTTAGTGGTTTAAAGACAATAGTAGCTTCTCTAAAGCAGCAACATAATATCCAGAGTTACTGATGTAGAAATATTACTAAATTGATCGTAATAATCAATTCTTTTCATGATCTTTCTTGCAGAATTCCAAACCATTACTGGATTCCTTGCATAGCGTTAATGCCAGCAATGCAGTGCAGTGAAATAGCTGAACGAAGAAGACATTCAGCTATTTTGCTGAAGCCGTTCAAAATTGAACTATAAATCTTTCTCGTATTTAATCCATGGCAATTATTTTAGAAAAGAAGGTTAAAAAGAAAGCAATGAAAGTTTTTTTTGTTTTGATTATTCCATTTTATTTGTAGGTTATTTGTTTCCTCTCAGATAGCTGGTAATCTAATACAGCAGCATTTATGAAGAATCTAAAGGAGGGGAAAATGGAAGTGATAAAGTGACTAAACTTCCTAAAGAAATGTTTAACACACACAGTAACACAAACACACACACACTAACACAAACACACATACACTAACACAAACACACACACACAAACACACACACAGGGAATGATATGTGCAGAAAAGAAATTCAAGAGGGCTGATGTTCTGGGTAAAAGAACTGGACATAGTAGGTGGTGGTGGTGGTGGTGGTGGTGGTGGTGGTGAACACAATATGTGTGACAAGAAAAGGAGTGATGAGTGACTCAGGTAGTGCTTGAGTGGAGATGATTCTGTTTGGTGGACTGGGAATAATAATGTTATCTTGATATGCATGGTAACTGTGTCTTTGTATTGTTAGAATGGCATAATACTGCTGGAAAGTGTTTTCAAGGTCTCTGTTCAAGGACTCAATGGTTGTATGTAGATGGTGCATTGGTGCAGAAATATTAGGAGAGATGAAGGGTGTTATCATCTGTGCAAGAGTGACAAGATGATATCTAGTAAGTCATCGAGGTATACGAGATAGTATCAAAAAGTTCCCAGACTAGTTCTGTAGTGCACCAACAGATGGCAGCACACAGTTGCAAGTGCAATGATGACCCATCCTTCATGTTGAGGATCATCACTGGTGAGGAGAGTTAATTCTACAGGTATGACCTTGAGATGAAGCAGCAGTTGTCACAATGGAAGAGGCCTTCACCTCCACAACCAAAGAAGGCATGACACAGCCACAGCTCAATCAAAAGCATGCTCATCATATTTTTTTTCAACATTATGTATTGTGCATCGAGAATTCATTCCCCAGGGCCAGACTGTCAATCAAGAGTTCTACTGTGACATTTGAGGGAGGACATTCAGCAAAAATCGCTGGATCTGTAGAGCATGAAGAATTGGATTCACGACAACAACTCACTCTGTCACCAAGCTCTCCTTACTTGTGAGTTTCTCACCTAAAACAACATGGTATCACTTCTGCACTCACACCATTCACTCGATTTAGCACCTGAAGACTTCTATCTCTTCCCCAAGATGAAAAGGCAGCTCAAAAGGTACTGTTTTAACATCATTGTTGAGATCCAAAGCGAATCACAGAAGGTCCTCGACTCATGGAAAACAACTTCCAAGCCAGATTCCAAAAGTGGGAGGAATGCTGGGACCAGTGTATTGTTGCACAAGGTGACTATTTCAAAGGAGATAATGTTAAAACTTAAGTAAATAAGTCCTGGAACTTTTTGATACTGTAAGAGTGCAGAGAACGAAACTAAACCTTGGGGCACACTAAAGTGTATTATTTTGTAAATATACCTTTACATGAATATACCATTATATAAACTTATCATTATAATATATGAATATACCATTAAGTAATTGTACCATTATATAAATATATCAATATGTACTATTATTATTATGTAAACATATCATTATGTAACTGCATTATTATTTAAATTATTATATATTTATATAATAATTTAAATAATGATGCATCATAATTTAATGTCCGTTTTCCATGCTGTTGTGAATTGAACTGTTTGACAGGATCCAGTGAGTTGCAGGGCTACACCAAATGTCTGTTTCAGCTTTGGTACAGTTTCTACAGCTGGATGCCTTTCCTAATGCCAACCACATTACAATGTGCTCTGGTGCTCTTTTTAT